>NW_019730106.1:615837-643804 GCF_002891405.2 Cryptotermes secundus | reverse complement strand
TGGCCAATTACAAATATAATAATAATAATAATAGCAGAAATGGTAAAAATTTATTAAACAACTTAAAAGTAGATGGAATTCTGTATTTTATACTAATATTAAATTATTAACACCACAATAATCAAATCAATAGGAGGATCATTACTTCCAATAATTTGAACTTACTAACCATGGTTTTGATTATACTATTTTTTTATTATTCTTAGTGGGGTGAGACTGAGTCCACTTGGTACTGCTGCCACTACTGACCTATTGCACCAGCCCCAGATGATATATGATGGTGACTGTGAAGAAATTGGTGGAATTAAAACTGGCAGAGGAAACTAAAGCGCTCGCAGAAAACCTGCCCCAGCGCCACTTTGTCTACCACAAGTCCCACATAACTAGACCCGGGCTTGAACCTGGCCGCTACGGTGGGAAGCCAGCGACTAACCGCTTGAGCTATGGAGCGGCCATGGTCTTCAGTATGTGTTCCATACGTGTCTGCAGTGGAACATGTGCAACATTAACTGTAACATTTGACAGGTGCTTTCTTCGAGCATGGATTTGACTACATATTCGATGATTAACTAAATTTATCTAAAACACCTGCATTTGAGCCACAATCTACTCTACTTAAATTCCGTTCATGTGTTTATAACATGTTTAGGATTAGTTTTAATATTATCTTTCAACAAATTAAGGTATTACTTTATTATAAAAGTCCTAGTAAACATAATGTAATTAAAGGTATTGTGCACCCCTGGCTTGCGATTCCTCCCCCCCTTTCTTAGTGTCGGTAGCGGCGTGGAAGGATGAGCGACAGACGGGTGTCTCCTGGAATAAATCAGATCTGCTAAGGAAGGGAAGGAAAGAGAAAGGAGACGGAAGTAAAGAAATTATATGCATGTGAAATATAAAAAGAAAATATATATGGAGGAACAGAAGTAACGAGAGATTATTGTGTTGAAAAACTACAAACATTTTGGGAAGAGAAACAGTAAAAACACGTTATGTTCCTCCGCGCTTCGGTATCAATTTATTTGGGTGACGTGGGTATAATTTCCTGTTTCCATCTCTCCACAAACGAGCGCAATCTACTTCAAGGACGAAAACAAATTTTCTGACATCAAGATGGAGACAGTGTCAAGACTGGTTGAGATATGCTGAACCTTACGGTTCGATAAGAGTTGTAAGAATGAAGTGCTAATATTCCAAAAGTATGCTGTCAGGTTGTAATAAGATTCTTAACGGCAACAGATATAAGCTCCGCTATGTCTAAGCACCACTACGGCGACGATTTGGGAGCATGGAAATAGACCTAGACTGAAGTGGGCGGTGAGTGGACAGTGACAGATCCCTTTCAGGATATGTGAACCACGGTTATGTAGGTAATTCCAATCTCAAAACTGACACATAATATATCACCATGAATATTTTATTAATTTTGAGTCTCACGAAATACATAATTCTATGAAAATTTTACAATTTCGACATTACGACATGTTTCGACAAGTATTTTTGGCCATCATCAAGTAGTACTTATACATTCACTCAAAATCTCTCTGCTATTCCCCCTCCATTGGCCTAGGGTTAGAGTTGGGGAAGGTCCTATACAAGCACGTGCCCTGAGCACATCATGATACAACAAGCGCGCAATGTAATATGAATCTAGTATGCGAGGAGTGAATGCATATACACTGACACAAAAAGGTTCTACCGTGCTTATCAAGAGCAACGATCATTACACAGGACCCAGGGCTACATGTCTTAATAAAATAAATATGAAATAATAAAAATAATAAACTACAGTAATAATAATAATAATAATAATAATAATAATAATAATAATAATAATAACAATAACAATAATTATTATGATCCAACATTTGTCTAATTTTATCTGGTTCAAAACTATCCTATTTCATCATCATCATCAGTAATCCGCCAAGACAACAGGTCCACAGTCTCTTCCAAAACAATTCCTACACTTAATGCGATCTAGAGCTTTCTCCTTCAAATGACAGTATCCTCTTCTGTCCCCAAGGTCATCCAGCATCTTCTTACGTCTCCTTGTCACTTCTATCCGCCACTCTATCTTTCCTTCAATAACTTCTTTTAGAAGGCAGTTTCTGCGTAAAACATGACCAATCCAATTAGCCTTCCGTTTTCTTATTTCATGTAGGATATTCCTCTGCTCACTGACTCTAATTAACACTTCTTCATTTCTCACATAATCGGTCCAACTGATCTTCTCCATTCTTCTCCAACACCACATTTCGAAACTTTCCAGATGTTTCTGATCTACTGCCCTAAGTGTCCATGTTTCAGCCCCATACAGATCTATGCTCCAAATGTAGCATTTCACTAGTTTCTTCCTCAAATTTAAGTCCAATTTGCTGGTAAAAAGATCCTATTTATTTTAACTTAATTAAAAAGTAGCTATAAAATGTTTTTAAGGATAAGACAAAATTAGAAGACGTTTGTAATGCCAATAAAGCACACAATTCGAAAACTAGGGCAAAGGTTTAAATAAATTACAGTATTTGTTTAAGCCTATAACTAAGAACTTACATGGTAAACAATTATACTACCTTACCTCAACTGTAAACATTGGCCAGTGGAGGGGGAATAGTAGAGAAAATGGAAGGTGACTGTATAAGGACCATCTGTTGATGGCCAAAAATATGGCCGAAACATGGTGTAATGTAAAAACTACAGAGTTTTCATAAAATTATATATATATATATATATTGTGAGACTGAAGCTAAATAAAATATTCTACAGCCAATGTGAGGCTGAAATACAAAATTCGTTTATTTACGGCTTATTTCACGGCTCTAACTGAGTATATAAAGCTTCGACGGTGTCGTAGATAGTAAACGTTAGCTGGGAAGGACGTAGAGGGAACCGATAGTGGGCTCATTTTAAGTATGAATTATGCGATTTTTCCTGCACGGACTTGGCAAAATAGCTAAGTCCTTAGCCAGGAGAATCTTTTTCAGGGCAAGAGTTGAATCCGTAACCTGCCGATCACTAAGCAGTCGCTGTATCCACTCGTCAAGTTACGATGATTCATAAGTTACGTTCCTCAACATAAAATACTCAGCGTGGAAACCGTTTTGTCACTTTCCATTTTAGCTGAATACTTTCCAAAGACTTGTCACTATATACAGCTTCGCATGTCTCAATTTAATGATCTTAACATTGAAACCCCCTCACCTGTTTGGACGAACACCCTGTTGCTATCACTGACTGATGCATCTTACAAATTACCATGATATGCACGGCCTCAAGTGTCACGCTATTTATGTCGAGTGTCACGAAATTCTGTAGACTAGTGCCTATAGCAATGTCGTCAGGAGCAAACAGATAATTAATAATAGAACTGTTGCCGTGCATCCTTTGGTCACATATTTTTTAGAGCAAAAATTGTATGGGCTTGAGGAGACGGAGGCACGCGCTATTCACTGCTGCCATCTCTTAAGTTCTTGGGGGGAAAACGCTAAAACTAACTTAATCTACACCTTCAAGGGCATAACATCCTTCTAATGCTCTATGGCGATTATAATTTTGGTACAGAATTAAGAGAACAAAGACAATTAATTGCATAATATACAGGCACAAATATACATTTTAAAATTAAATTCTACACGAAAAAGGCTTCGGCCAAGTTTGATGTTGCGACCCCGAATTAACATTATGCGTCTGCAGACCATTCCAGCCAACCCAATAATGAATTTATTGAACTTAATAAGGCCCACCAAAGAAAAACCAAAAGCGTATACTATGAGTCTGAAATTCATCTATATCATGCTCTTACTCCGTGAAAATAGCTTAGTATTTTTCTTAGAAATATCAGAGATAATTAGAGAACGCCAAATTTCTCAAATTACTGGCCTCGCACAAGAAATTCTAAGGCATGTCTAAAATAAAATATTATTAAAAAAACAAATAATAATAAAGAGAAGTTGACTTTATTTACTTTTATAACTACACCGACGCCTGTTACCACTGATAAATCTCCTTATCCTTTTCAAAAGTCCTACAACGCTTTAATTTTGAATTATCAGTCGTATAAAATCGAGTTATTTCCTTCCAGAAACATCACATTCAACTAAACGATTTCAGCGTTTACGGTGTATCACGACAAGTTTTCATGAAGTGTCTAGAAAGCGAAAAATTGTATCGTCTGCTTTGGGTCAATCGCAGTCCTAACGTGGGTCTTTTATTGAAGTATAGGTGGGAGTTGTGGGCATGGGGTGGGGATGAGCGGAGGAGAAAAGCAAAGAGTTGGAGGGTTGTAAGTACACATTTGCGTGTCCACGACGCCTCGTCGTAATGTCCGATTTGTTCCCTGATGGGGAAGAGGGTGACAAAACCAGGACAGAGCCAAGTGAGGAGGCGACGGAGTTCTGGAGCGAGCTGGGGAAAGTAGCATGTTCACTGAGCGGGTGAATGGAACTGTGCACTGCGCAGTCGTACTGGTGAAGATCATGTGAATACGTGTATATACCCCATGTAAACACGCAAAACAACACTTTGTCTTCAGGTATCTTTGTATGAATCAATGAAAATACATGTATAATTTAATGAGTTATTTAATGAACAAGGAAACAGATTCGTAACGCCTATGCTCGAACAAAAGTGATGAGGTATTTAATGTGCAATATCATATATTATGTCAGCTCTAAGGTAAGGTAAAGTTACCCATGTACGTAAGCATTAGCCCATGGAGGATATACAGGGCGTGGAGGTCACGCTCATAAATTGCACAACACAGAATTATGTAATTGAAGACAGAAAATTATCTTAGCGCAAGCGTCGCTTGAATCCGCTCTCAGAGCCAGAACCCTCTCTACTTTTGCTGGGATATCAAAGGCGATATGGACGTGGTGGTGGAAAAGAAAGGATGTCTCCGACATATATTGAACTCAGAAGTCCGCTGCAATGGCCACGCGGTCTAAGGCATGGATTGTCTTTGTCCGTTCAAACACTGGGATCGTGGGTTTGAATCTCACTTGAGGCATGGATGTTTGTGTGCTTTTATTCTGTTTGTGTTGGCCTGTGTGTGCAGGTATCGACCATGCGACGGACCGATCCCCCTTCCAAGGAGTCGTTCCGACTGTGTAAACGATCAAGAAAACGAAAAAGGCGATACAGAACCATAGATAGATAGATAGATAGATAGATTAGATAGATAGATAGATAGATAGATAGATAGATAGATAGATAGATAGATAGATAGATAGATAGTCCGTCGTATAGCTGGTAAATTTGTTGATTTGAATATTACGTTACTAACATGTTCCGCCCCACAGCTACTATTACGCGTAAATAAGAAAGCAAGGATAGGTGGGAGATATAGGATTCATAGGGAAATTACAATTACATAAAAATTAATTTCGGAGCTCTAAGTATGAATGACACGATAACAGTAACACATAACTTAGTGAAATAGTATGCAAAATTGAGTGGAGTGGATTAAATTCACGCAGAATGGAGACAAATTTCGAGCCTTTGTGAAGACGGCAATGGATCATCCAGTTTTATAAAACAGACCCTTTCTTGACCATTTCATTATCGGCTTTTAATGAAAATAGACCTCCATTTTGGAATAAGTTATTTGTATGCTTGATTTATACATGCATACATACAACTTTATTTTGCATCAATTATTACACTGCATACATCAAAGGTAACATATGATTTCTTATAGAGATGATCGTAGAGAAATCTCAATGTCCGATAACTTCGATAAACCTTTACAGTAAGGCTTAAGGAAACTGTTGACGGAAGAATCTGCAAGGGGCATAAAGAGGAGCCATGTACGAAGGAGAAGGAAACTTGGAGAACATCCCACGGCACTCGACACACCGGTGAAGTAGGCATAAGGTCAAGAAAATTTTGCGCTGGAGTTTTTGACCCGAGATTAAAACTACAGATAACTCAGAATGAAGGTAAACAATAATGACGAAGTACGCTTCGAGAATGTTTCATTCTGTGCAATATGTTTAAATTATTTTGTTCGAAATGGAATTAGAACTTGCAGAGCCCAAGTTATAAAATAAAATAAAAAAAAGGTAACGATATCCCTGTAACAGGCCGTGAAGACCCACAGGGCTGTGACACGTCGAGACTCCCACATTTTCTCTAAAAAATCGGCTCAAGGATAGCGGAAAGTTTGTCAGCCTTACGCGCCAGCCGCCCTTCTCTAGGAAGATTCCTGGTACTCATTTCTGTTAGAGGCTGAGTCGACCCCAGTGCCATAGTGCGACTGGAAGGATAATGTCAATTGAAAAAAAAAATCCACCTCATCAGGACTCAAAACCATTACCTTCCGGCTTGTAGCACAGTGCCTCAACCAACTACGCTACCGCGTGCTCCATAAAATAAGGTAGATATATGAATTAATTTGGATCAGTTTGAATGAAACTTTGCGAAAAGATGCATTTATGGTTGGAAAGCATTATTGTAAAATAACACCGCGATCTGATAGAGGAATTCGCGGGAAAATTGGACTTTAATTTTAAATGAACAAGAGTAAAATACCTCTTAATTTGGATCAATTTAATTACCTATTTATATTTTACGTAACGACGCTTTAAATAGCTCAGGGTGTGGAATGATAAGGGGATTGTGAATAATGAATTAAAAAGTGTTTAAGCGAGCTGGCGCGACCTAATTTGAGGTGCTATGCCGGCGCTTGCCTTAAGGGACTCAGGAAAACAAAAATTCCCAGACAAGATAACAGGTTCTCTGAACAAAGATTTGAAGCCACCAGCTATCCAATACAAAGGAGGAGTGGTTATCACGTTTCTAAATAATTCCTGCATGTATCTCTGTGGGTTAACTGTCTAGAAAATGTGGGAGCTTCGACGTCTCACAAATCTATGGGACTCCACGGTCTGTTACAGGGATAGCTTTGCCCTTTTTAAAGGTTTATTAGAACACATATACTAGGGTTATTTCCACATACACCTTTTGCTTCCTCTCTTTGATCTCATATATTCTTCTTAAACTCAAAACCTCAGTTGTATTCGTGTCGTAACTTTTTATTCCATATTCATTCCAATGGATTGAAATATTATCTCTTGTTAAGTATCACTGTCCTTTAGCGCTGCCTTATACTCGCCCAAGTCCGGCAGTTCAGTGCGTGAGAACTACATAGACAAAATGATTTAATGTTGATTTTAACATTTCAATAATTCAAGTCTTATGTTTATTTATAATTTACTGAACGACACTATCAGTGGTTCAGGCTATGTAGTGTCGAAATTCGTACATTACTAGATGTCGGTTTCACCTCCCACTTTCCTGTATGACATATAACGTTATTAATATTTACTTTATATAATACGAGGAGGTAGTATGGAACAAAGGCGACGGGTAGGTACGATGTATGATAAAGGAAGGAACAGAAAGGTGGAAAAGGGAGGAAGAGAAGAGAATGGTCGAAGATACCGATGTGTTGAACCTGAAACCTAGGGAGACCTTGTTGTGTATTGGATAGTGTTATATGGATCGGATAATGTCCCATGTGAAGAGACGGTGGGAGGCAGGGAGGGAGGAAAGGAAGGAATGGTGGCGGAGGGGGAGGGGAAGTGGCTTGATGAAGACAACTCACACACTCGGGACTACACACAGAAGCGGATCCCTGCAGTCGAAATGCCAGCAACCAATATTACGACACCCCAATTCAGGTTTGTGAACGGGGAATTGAGACCAGGTCCGCACCAAGGGGATTAACGCATCTCACGTGTCTGACGTCACCACAGCGACAAATTAATCAATTTGATGCTATGGATTCTGTCCTTACGATATAATACGGGGAGGTCCTAATAAAGAGCTTCGTATCTCAGCTGTCCTGTTTGTTTCGTAACACGGCCATGCTTGCAGCTCAGTTGAAAAAGATCTAACGTTATTCAATGTACGTATATATAAGACACAGCCGAATGGGTAATGAGTTACATGTAGCGAAGTTCGTAATTTATATGCTTCTCCTGATATTGTACTTACTTACTTACTTACTTATGGGGCTGAGCTCTTCTTGAGGAGAAGCCAAATCTGCAGCTACTCAAGAATTTCCTAGCATTTTATGGAACCCGAAGGTTCATTTCCGTGTTCACAAGAGCCCTCCACTTGTCCTTATCCTGAGCCAACTCAATCCAATCCATACCATGCCACCATATCTCTCTAAGATCCATTTTAAAATTGTACACCCATCTACTCCTTGGTCTTCCCAGTGGTCTCCTTCCTTCTGGCTCCTTCTGCATTCCTCTTTTCCCCCATTCGTGCTAAATGCCCTGCCCACCTAATCCTCCTTGACTTCATCATTATAATTGCCTGATATTGCGAATATGATTAAATCAAGTATTGAAAATGAAGAGGGCATTAACACGCATGGAACAAATAAGATGTCGGTACAAAATTTAGCTTTGCAAATTCTAAGGACCAAATACAAGACGTAAATGTACACGAAGTAGACAAATAGAGTGTAAATGTGTAGATTAGATAAAACTGGCTGAGGATAGGGTCCAGTGCCTTTGTTACGGTTATCCATTCATGTTGATAAGGGCAATGAAACTAGATGTAGTTATAATGGGGACAATTGAGGCAATGCAAAACCAGAACTAAATTCAATCGACAACGTTAATGTAGAGACACCGTCTAATTAAAATTGGTACTTCCATACATGAAGCCGGGTATAGCGACTGGCTACGGGCTGGGGACGGAGGAGTCGGAGGTCGAATCCCAGTGGGACAACAACTCCTCCATGTCGTCCAGACCGACTCCTGGGTCCACCCAACCTCCTATCCAATGGGGTACCGGGGGCTCTTTCCTCGGTAGTAAAGCGGCCGGAGCGTGAAGCTGATCACTCACCTCCAACTAGTGCCGAAGTCAAGAAAATATTGATCTATAAATCTACTCCCCTATATGCCTTAAATGCGTAGTGTTTAGTTAGTTAAGCACAGGGACAACTTTACCTTTTTTACCTTTACTTCCATACATGGATCAGAAAATGATACAATAAACCAGACACTAATACTCATTTCATTTTAGTAGCAGTTAGAATAAATATGTTAAGTAGTAAGAACAGTTACTAACTTAAAAATGTACTGCTTACATTGCATCATGTACCTATATTTTGGCATGTAGACCATTGCTAAGCAATGACAACAAAACGAACAACTAGGCAACGGCCCACAGACAGCAACAGAACAATATTTCTGTGTAGTACGTGTTGAAATGTTATGAGGAGGGCAGTTTGTTAGTGAGAGTCAGTTGAGTTGAGTTAGTTGGTTTGTGAGAGACAGTTTTCAGTTAGTTAGTTAGTCGAGAGTCGCTGTAACTGACGTCGGGGACATTTCAGGAACCCGGAGGAAGGGGAACGTCCACCGTTGGACGCCGTTACCAGAAACTGGCGAACATAAACAGGCTGTGAAAACAAGTGTGTCCTGCAATGAAATGCACAGTGTGTGAATTAGCAATAGCGCTGTAGTTGCGTGTGGTTACGAGTTGTGTGTATAAGCGGTCAATAAATCCGTTTCATTCTCCGTGATTTTAGTCCGCAAGCGAATTATACCGACCGAGCGACCGCCGCTTGTCGGCGAAGTTTAGTGCCAACTTTAAATCCGTTTACCAATCCAAACCGTGTCTATTGTCACATTCCATAATATCACAGCAATATTGGGCTTATTATGCTACCGGGTTGGAACAGAATTACATAATTATATTTTAATACCAAAGAACATGGATCTTTTTTTTATTCAAGCCTATGACGTTGAACTAAATAATCAATGTGGCTTTCCAGATACTTACATCATCCTTTCGTGAGGACACAAAACGATGCCTTAAAACACACCGTGACCTCTTATCCATACTCATTTAAAACTCATTACAGAGTCACTCTATCCCTAGGTCTAAAGAAAGGGGCGTGGGAAGCAACGCACACGGAGGAAGAGGGGACACTCCACACGGGAGATTTCTTTGGAAGAAACTGCATCCGATAGTGTGGTTCAGATCGATCAGTAGACAGTTTAACGACGTGTATCAATTGCAAAGCTTACTTACTTTAAGTCAGACACGGGGATTATCATGAATAGTAATTCTGAAATAATATGTAAATAAACCGTTTTTGTGTGTTCTAAGGTAGCCCTGCATTCTGTGACGAGACAACAACATATACTTAGTTTTCTCTGTGTTTACTATCTACATTATCACCCAGTAGATTCACATCATCGGCGTAGGTCAACATCAGATATGTCCCGTTTAATTTCAGTCCCACCTGGTTTCCCTGGACCTTCCTCCACCTCCCACTATACAAATTAAAAAAAAACAGTCGCCTCTGTCATACTTTCCATACAGATCATTAAGTAGCTATTTTTCGATCACGTCGGGACTCAATATTATTAATTGTATTATCATTCCAAACTGTGTTATACGCAGAAGACATCACAGTGAACGGAGGTCAGTTTTAAAACTTCAGGTCTCCCTTTTCTTGCAATACTGCACTATCTGTAGAGATGGTTGTTTATTACAATGTTTCAACATATTGAAATATGTTATCAGATACTTCTTTTCGAAATATGTCACTTCTTCCCTCATTTATTCATGCATTTTTACTCCCCGATGTTCTCCCCCCTTCTCATCTTGAAAGAGTTTATAACGTACAAATGTTGATTGACATGTGAGAAACAGACCTTAGAGCAAGGGATGTCAAGATTTCTTGTTTCACATCACAGATATTTATAACATATTATAGTTCCTTTCCTCAATAGCACGGGATTCTTACAAACCCAGCAGACGTCACTTAAGTACACGGACTTTATTGGTAAGTCTAACAGAACTATCCGTTTTACTCCTAGGGCTCCTTTTAAATGAATTCTACTGAAATATAGAAATGATTTACGTTATTTCATCAGTTACGATATATTAGTAAATCATTTATTAATTCTTATAGCTAACATTGTATTACAATATATGATATGTAGGAACTATGCTACTGCCAACACAACAAATATTTCAGTATTACATTTATATCAGTAAAATAAAGACCTAAATGTAGTACTGAAATATTTGTTGTGCTGACAGTAGCATATATTGTCTGAAAAAAAAATGAATGAAAATAAAATTGTATTAGATTAATCGTCTATATACATTTTAATACGTTTTATACCTAAAGTAAAAAATAAAGAAATTAACATCTTACTGCAAGAGTGATATTTAGTACAACAAATGGGACAAACGCCGAATTGTTATTGATCGTCATGATGCTCATACTGTAAAGCGGAATATTCCGCGCCAAAAAGTAAAGGTAAGAAGTGTGAGAGTAAGACTGTGTTATGCATTAAAATGTAGCAACAATCGGAAATTAAACATAAAGAAGAGAGGAAAACAGAAGGATTTTATATTGTAGAGTACACATGACGGATATTTATAAATATTAACCGAAGTTAATAGTTACATTTATAAGATTAGTCTCAATCCGCTTCAAACTATGAAATCGTTTTCCCTGAGACTTGGTGTAGTAATATTGTACTCCGTAACTGCGTCCACTTCATGAGCAATATCACCTAAAAATACCGGATTTGGTATAATCGTAAATAATTTTCTCTTGACTTATATCTAAGCAATTCTCTAAAGTACCTATTCGATTCTTAAGTTTGGTTATAAGAATATTATCTGTTTCTTCGAACAAAAAAAAAATTGGACTTCATTGTAGGTTATTTAATGACTCTGAACCATCAACTGTGGTTATACGAAAAATGTAAGCATATTACGCCTTATACACACTGAGATATAAAAGACAGCTAGAACGTATCATGAATTACACGAGTATTATATTGCTGCATGATATAGTGACTGTAGACGGGGTTTGGATTTGTAATAGGATTTATTGAACTCCTATAGATCCGTGACTAGACTTAATTATAACTGATTCACTAATTCACGCACTTTACAGTTTATTATAGCACATAGTTTAGTCTCCGCAGTCTGCTCTGTCTTCACCAGTTTTCTCGCAACGTCTTTGAACGGCGGGTGTTCCTTTTCCTCTGGGTTCCCGAACTGTCCCCAGCCTCAGCTACCAGCTTCTCACAGCACCAGCTCACAAGGACTGAACTGCAGCAGTCCTCTGACTGACTGACTGACCGACACACCAACCAACTCACTCCTTTCCACTAACTGACTACCTCGCTTCTCACCAACTGTCCTGCTTACAACATCCT
Organism: Cryptotermes secundus; assembly: GCF_002891405.2. NCBI lineage: Eukaryota > Metazoa > Arthropoda > Insecta > Blattodea > Kalotermitidae > Cryptotermes > Cryptotermes secundus. Next base: position 631,595 of record NW_019730106.1, on the reverse strand, counting down.
GGCATGGACCGCACAGGAAATACGGTTTCTCTGTTGCTGTTTACGTGTCGCTGCCTAGTAATGGCGGTTGTCTAGTTTTTGTTTCATGGCCCTTACCTTATATGAGTCTACACGCCATAAAATGTTATAAAGAGCTGTTGTTCATAACCACATTTATCAAACGAAATAAACTAACTCGTTAGATTATTGCATTCAGTAGAAACCGCCTTTGGCCTGTGTTTAAAAAGAGCCATAATGTATACATGAGACTTCAAGGCTCTATTAATTTCTGAGTCTGAGCTGCATCAAATGCTACTATCAGCAGGCAGGCAAAATAACGCGGTAGGCAGAGCACGAGGAAACGACGAGACTTCTGAAAATTAAAAAAAAAAAAAAAACTTTTTGTTAACCAAAAGTTGCATAAAACAATTTATAATTTTTAAATGTGTTAATATAAGATGGCAGTTGATACCCCTGTAGCAAATAGAAATGAAATGTTATGTCGTACATGGACGAGACTAAATATATGTGTATCTCTTGGTTCTATTCAGATTGTCGGAAAGAGCGGCAGCAGTTGGAAACTTTTAATGATGGCTCGTCCCAGCGCTCAGCACCAGCCTCACAGCAACCCGTGCCCTCTCTCCTCTTAAGGAAAGAAATACTCGTAATCATCGTCGCATTTAATGTGCTACTTGTAACGGAAAAAATTAATAAAGGCATTGAACGCGGACCTACTACCTACAGTAACCAGACACCGGTAGAGTAAACTCAATGATTGCTTCTCTACTGAATTCCAGTATTACTACATTTTGTTGCAGACAACTTCGTTCGTGGGCGGAAATGATAAGCTTCTTCTTTCCGAGTTATAGATTTTCTGAAGATGCAGAAAGAGCATTACAGACACTGAACAAGAGTCTCCTGCACATGGCACACTACGCCTTTCTCTTCACGGAAGCAGGGTAATGCGGAGGTTTGCTGACTTGTTCACAAGAGCCGCCACTGGACCCTACCTTGAGCCACATGAATCCAGTTCCCATCTTCACCCTCTCATCGTTCTACATCTCTTCATCCCATATACACTTTGGTTGCCCAAATTGTCTCTTATTTTGTGTACTTAGACATAAGGTGTCACGTGCCTCGCCAAAATATGTCTCACATTATATCACCTTAATAATATTTCCACCTATCACAGTGACAACGCGGTCTAAAGCATGAAATATTTCCGCCCGCTCAAGCATCGTGATCTTGTGTTCGTATCCCACTCAAGGCATTGATGTTTGTCTGAGTTCATTCTGTGTTTATGTTTCCTGTGTAGATAGCGGCCTTGCGAAAGAGCTGATCACCCGTCCAAGAAGGCCTACCAGCTGTCTCTAAGATCCATAGTTTCAGATTAATTCTGAAGGGAACAGACCAGACGGTCCAATCCGTCAGGGTAGAACAACAACATCTGAGTAGGAGTAAAAATTATGAAGTCCCTCTTTATGCATTTTTCTCCAGCCTCTTACTTCCTTCTCTCTCTTATATCCGAACACCTTCCCGAGTCCTCTTATGGTCACTTTCACGCTATGATTTTCCCTCGGTGCGAAATGTCAAGTTTCACAGTCATAAAATCGGAAGGCAAAATTATATTGCTTATGTATATTTTAATGTTTAAGTATTTAGAGAGCTGATAGGAAAAGAACATGTTCTGAACTGAATGGTAGAAGAATTTTCCGAAATTATGATTTTATTTTCGAATGCGATTCTTAATTTTTACTGTAGATTCCAAATATCTTAAATTTCTCACTTTTTCGAAGGATTAAATTTTTGTTCTTACACAAGGCTTGTTCTTGCATTCTGGTGATGGATCACGAACACATGCCTTTATTTCTCAGCCTGTACGTCTGGACCAACCTCCCTTACCGGAATTTGAGAGAGTATAAAATATCTGATAACAAATTGTATTAATATACGTATTCAAGTATGAGGTAATTACTATGTAAGGTTATTAAAATTCTTGTAAACCAGTATTCATCGACTTATGTTTCGCAACCCTCAGTGGGTCACGGAGCACACCCGAGAAGACAGCAGCAGTTGCACCTGCAAAGTAGGGAACGAACAGCAGAAGCATGGACAACATGGCAGTGCAATTATGGATTTTCGCTCCCTCGAACAGGAAATTACCGAAGAAGAGGGGTTGATTAGGAAATGCTGCACATATAAAATATTTTCCAGTAACTGAGACATCTCAGCATGTAAAGTCACTGATAGGGCGTTGATTCCTGACACTATCGATGGATTTCTCTCGTTATAATGTCCCCGGTTCTGGGGTTCACTCAGTCACCTTCCCAGCTGATGCCCTGAGGCTAAAGATGCCGGGGAGTGAAGCTGATTACTCACATCCCCCTATCGCCAAGCTTAGTATTGTCAGAGCCTTAGTCTATGCATCTAGGCGCTGTCATGGTGCTTAAGAAACAGTTGCAACTTTTATTTCTGGTGAATGAATGAATGTTACTATTGCTCATAAATTGAGTTCATTCTATATGTTTTACTCTTCGTATCTACATTTAATTAAATTTCCTGAAATGTACGCTAAATTGATCGGCGATGAAGTTATTGCTCCACATTTCAGTAAAGGTTGCTCTAGTGGAAGTCACCTACATATGTTTAAGATATATATCTGCAAACAGTAGCTCCTGACACGAAATGTTTCATGATTATTATATTGAAAGATATTAAGATGGTAATTTGTGAAGTAAATGTTCCTGTTTAGTTATTATTCATGCAACATGTCTGCCATGTTCATTGCTATTCAGAATTTGTAACATGTAAGATTTACATGGTGATCACTATTCATTGCACAGTGTTTCACACTTATTATTTACAAACAAATATTTATTATTTTCACTAGGATAAACGATATCCAGCAAGTATCTGTACTAAAATATGTAACGGTAGCTAAAGTAATTTCATCTTTAATTCCTGATTTTATCCTGTCCAAGAAAGTTATCTCCAGATTAGAATCAGCGTGTCAGAAATGAAACGAATATTACTTACGCAGATAATGTTACAGATAAGACGCATAAGTGTGAGTTCATCGGACTGCGTTAAGGTGTACAGATGGCAGACCTAATGGTTAGTCCTTTGTACGTGTCGAAGCAGGACATTTAGATAGAAGAGATTACTATGCTCTCGGAACAAATTCACGGGTACGCAGACGATGATTACAACTCTGGAATCATAATATAAAATTCGATATCGCTACATTCATATTTCTGTATGGAAATGTATAAATTTTTCATGTGATAACGTTTCCGACATAAACTTTGGGTGTTGATATTTTATTAACAACTTCACACTACTGGGTTTCCACGGCCACTGTATAAACAAAACATGAAATCCAGTATAGAATCTTCCTGGTACTGCACAATGTTTAAAAGATAAATATTACTAACATGTCAGAGGTGTTTTCTGTCCCATTCCTCAGGGTCGACCTACACAGGCTTGACAGAGCAGGATCTAAATTCAAGGCAGAAAAATCTCAGAGACGTATGCAGTCTTCTTAATTTAGTCATGGTGCAATACCCGCAAGAATGCAAAGAATATTCACAGCCAAAAGAACTCAGGTTTCAAGCCATGCAATTTCAAGTGCCATTAGCCACTTGCAGGTTGACTGATTGTATTTAGACGCACCGCGATATGTATGGATAAATACTAAGTAAAAAATAATTTCATGGAGCCCTTCTTGAGAAGCCGCCAATTGTGCAGCTACTCAAGAACTTCCCAACATTTTATGAAAACAGAGGGTTCATTACCGTGTTCACAAGAGCCCTACACTAATCTCTATCCTTAGCCAGATCGACCCAGTCCATATCACCCATCACATGTAAGATCCTTTTTAATATTATCCATCAAACAGAAAACCCTGACCTGTCATGCGGGTTCTATCTCACGTGGCAGCACTGCAATTTCTGACGAAAAAAAATCCCTTGCATTGTCACTAGACTTGTATCTTTACTTTCCGAATATACCTAACAGCCTTGTCTTAGCGCATTAAGCAACCAAACACCTCTCCGGGCCACAAAACTTTACCTCCATCGCCATGTTAGCCGTTATATTACTTTCGTTCTGTATATTTATAACTATATATTATGTTCAACAGCTTGTCTTCGCATGCTCTATTTTTTTCCTTGGCACTACAGCCCCAGTGGGCCTAGGCCTACCTCCATGAACTCCGTTCATTTCGGTTTTTCTAGATCTTACACATTCGGTAGGACTCCTTGGGCGAGTGATCAGCTCGTCGCAAGGGCTCTACCTGTACACAAACACAGAAAAGCGCACACAAATATCCATGCCCTGAGTGGGATTCGAACCCACGATCCCGGCTTCCGAGCGAGCGAAGACAGTGCATGCCTTAGACCGCTCGGCTACCACGACCGGCTCGCATGCTCTATAGGTCATACTATTTACATCCCTTTCCATATAAAGTAATCTCTTGAATTAAGATCTTCCTGAAATTTCTCAGTAAAATGAATGATCAATGTAAAATTGTCCTTGTGCATAATTAAGTACCACGCCATGAGAACGTATGGGGGAGTGGAGGTAGAACTCCACTCATTATTATGTGGGGCAGTAAATATAGATGTATGGTTAGCTTCACGCTCTGCCGCTTCATTCCCGGAGAAAGAGCCCCTGATACACATTGGATGGAATAGGTTCAAGGTCCGGTGTGGACCCTGTGTAAAGAGAAAACCTCTTGTCGGAGAGATAAGTCTATACTCACGATAGACAAGGAAACTGATTTTAGAAAAAGAAAACCTACTCAAAGAAGTAGGTCATACACTTTCATTAATGGTAATCATACTGGCGTATGTTTGGAGGCTAGCGAAGGACACTAAAACGCCCAGTCAATGTAATCAGCACGGACAGTGATTCGGAATAATGCATTAAGAGTAGGCGTCAGTACATCTGTTCTGGACCTTAACATATTTGCTGACTGTACAGTTACGGGCAGAAGTTTTGATACGAAGCGACTCTTATCGGATCGGAAACTTTCATGTCCTGTTCAATGTAACACTGTTCAACTTGGAGACTCGCACTTCTTCCAAAAATAGCATCGGTGTGTGACGCATTGAAATGCATTCGTGGATTTAATCTCGAAACCTGTTTTCATGGCTATGCTGGAGCTCCGTTCTTCATAGCATTTATACTCACTGAATCTGCGTGTCACTTTGCATGTAAAAAAAGTTATGACTCTACAGATTATGATGAAACTTACAGTATAAACACGTTCACTTCTATATCATGAAGTATCACTTCATATGAGGCTCTAAATATATTTGGTATCAAATTACAATAAATTATGCAAGCCGATTGTCTAGAAAATGTGAGCGCCTCTACGTCTCACAACCCTATGATCATCCAAGGCCTGTTACAGGCATAGCTTTACCTTATTGGCTATACTCTGTCCAGAACATCAGCGCGAGTGCGCCATCAGATAGTAACGTAGATCATTAAGTCATAATTAGAGTACTAGATTATACTTTCAACACACGATGGAACCAAAATCACCATGCCTAGGACCTGCTTGACAGCACAGGACTTCGATTCCTAAATACTGCAAGGCATGAATTAAGCTTAGAGGCCTTTGTATAGACTACAAATTGTTTCAGCCAAAACTAATGAACCCTAATAAAGGAAATCCTTCAGGAAATCATCTCCCTTTAACGTGCACGTGGCTTTGAGACTAAATTTCGTCATCTAATGCTATGGTAAACTAAGCAAATATTTGACTGTCTCAGGGATATTTATGTGAAGTTTTGTGTGTATAGAGTGGAGACAGTAATTCCCCACCTACTCTCTAATTTGGCCCCCGATATAGGTGAATGATTAGCATTATAATGTTGTATTGAAGCATCCTGTTGCAGTTGGTATTAGAATTTATTTTTGGCCATGTTTACTGTCCACTATGCAACAGTGCACTACACGTTTCTGCCTAATTGGCCATCATCAGCTGCCTTGAAATTCGAAGGAACTGCATTGCCTTCCGCGTTACTGCGATTGGTGTTTTCGTATATACTGTGACGTATGTAACCTTTGATAGATAACGGGTCGGTAAACATATTCCCATAAGACACGCGCACACAACAATAGGACGTCGATTGCTAGGCAACAGAGGCGTAAACACGTATCCTTAATAACAGAAGACGGTGTTTTCCATGGAGTCCTCCCCGAGGCTATATAAGTAGGACCTCATGCAGTTAGAATGGGAACTGGGTCAAGTTCTGGAGATTGCAGTCGAAGGTGATTGAGGAAAGTGACAAGAAAGGAATTAGACTGTGCTAAGGAGACATCAGCCGGTCACGGTAGCCGAGCGGTCTAAGGCATACACTGTCTTCGCTCGCTCGGAAGCCGGGATCGTGGGTTCGAATTCCACTCAGGGCATGGATGTTTGTGTGCGTTTTTCTGTGTTTGTCTACAGATAGAGGCCTTGCGACGAGCTGATCACTCGCCCAAGGAGTCGTACCGTATGTGAAATATCTAGAAAAACCGAAGTGAACGGAGTTCATGGAGGTAGGCCTAGGCCCACTGGGGCTGTAGTGCCAAGGGGGGGGGAGGAGACTTCATGTTTGTGATGAACTTATAGTGAGACTGTGAAAAATCCGTTGCCAGGATACGACTAGTGAAGATTGAGAATCCTAGTTAGTGTGCAATAATGAACTGGAAAGTGAGTAGTTTCGCCGTAGCGCTGTAGTCCCAAACTGTGTGAATGTATAAGGTGCAATAAATCCAATCATCCAGTCAAAAACCCCGTCATATGTCACACTTACACGTGACCATATAATGTTGCTAAATGAAGATATTACTGTTGCATATTGGAGAGTAAACATAACCAAAAGTAAATTCCAGATTAGCATAATGATATGGCTAACTTTGCTCCAGAGAAAACATCCCCTCGGCGATCACTGTCTGTGTCCCTCAGCTGTGTTTCATTTTGTGAAGAAGGCAGAAATACCAACGCTTCTTAAGGGACCCCGACGTCGAATCTGAGACCCATACTCCTATTTTTTTAACTGAGATGTAATCGTTCATGAACTGGAGTTCGTGAATCTGTGACAAAAATATTCGTTGCCTCCGTTCCCTCCATCCTATTTCTTAGTGATGGCCATACTGCTGACGTTTCGGATATCACCCTTGTTTCTGTCTTCAAGGCAAAGTGAGCAATATTGACTATACTGCCGTCGTTCCGGATATTCTTACTCTATCCTTCTTCAAGGAGAAGTGAATGTCCAATTTCTGTGACTTACTTAAAAATGTTCTCAGTAGCTCAGACGCCGAATGATCTGATGTTAGTGGGGGAAATAAATTGAAAATATTATGGAAGGAAATTATAGTGCCTTAATCTGAGGTACTATCCCATCATTTCCTTCTAAGGGCTGAGGAAAATCACGATATACTTCGGTTAGAATAGTTGGTATGCAGGCCGAGATTCGGAAAGGAGCAGGTTCCAAGTACACATATCAGAAAAAAAGCAGCCACTTGAGACAGTTTACTTGGTACAATCCAATAATATCGGCAAGGAACACTGATTATTACTTTACCCTGAAGATGGAAACAGTATCGATCACGACAGATTGCCACAGTCCAAAAACAAAAGCAACAGTCGTGAAAACACAAAATGCTCTGTAATACAGGTACGCAAGCTATAGAACTGATGGAAACAAAGCGGAAAGCCCCTCACTTCCCACCAGTCGCCTCAATAATCGAAAATCATATTCACCCTCGACATTGATCTAGGAGAGCCATATGCACACACACAGAGGAGCATGTGTCTACCACTCTGCACAGTGTCTTCAGCGCAAGAGCTACACTACCTAGACACACTGTTTCTTCTCTGTCCGTTTGGAAACCTTCTCTCTACCCGCCCGAGTACGTCATCTCCAAACCACCATCCATAGACCTTCCTCTGATGTCACGTTCGGAGGGGGAGCAGAAAGAAAGACGTGCCCCGAAATCGGATATCAAAATTGTTTTCTCGAGTGGCGTGTAGGGACGATGTAAGGTCCCGTGAACGTGCGAGGTTGGCGTGTGTTAACACTTTCGTTCAATAGTGGAACCCTTGGCACAGTAATGTTATCGAGGGTTACGGTGACATGCCATCTGAGGCGCCATTTTTCATTTTGCTCTTAATTTTGTTGGTGTATAAAAAGGATCTTCCAGCTTATGTCCAGGCACCTTTTTCCTCTCTGCATGTAACATAAATTGTAGCAGCAAAGAACACAAACATGTAACAATTGAATTCACCAAAATGTAATGTCGAAGGCAAAAGACATGATTATGCAAATATTGCTTCTCTGCCATTGCATTATGTTAAAGAGAACTCCTGAACTCCTTCGCTTTATATCTCTTGATGACAATTGAAAACAAATAATGTCTTAAACTTAGGTTCATTGAAGAGAGATGATACTGAACAAAGGTTTTCTGTAGCAAGAAAACTGAATAGATCTAAAGGGTTCTGACGATGGTGTATAACATTCAGAATTACTGAGCTTTTGGACTGTTCTATCGTCCGGTATTCTGGAAAATAGAAAACACGACATTCCGGAAAATGGATATATTTCCGTACTCAGGTGAGGGGGGAAGATATCTACTCTGTTGGTCCCCTTGGGAAGAATGAGATCAGCTCTTTCCAAGGGGCCAAACTGAGTAGGTGTTTTCCACCTCTCTTCTGAGGACGGAAACAGATATATTTTCTGAAACGTCGTGTTTTCTATTTCCTAGAATATGGGACGATGGAAAATTCCAAAAACCAAGGACAAAGAATTTTATATTTTTGCCTGGAATAATTATCCTTGGTGAATGTTTTGGTCTTCAAACCCCGTACTACCTAAGCGTCCAGTTTATAAAATGATCATCTTATGTAAGGTGGAGCCGTGTAATTTGATAGACAGATACAAACATTTTGGAGGAATTTATTGGTACCTCCAACTTCAGGGTAGAAAAAGCCTAGTATTTAGTTAACCGACTACATACACGTCGTCACATCCAAGAATAAGACGTTCTTATCTTTCAGTGACATGAGAAACTCAAGAATCCCATTCCTTACCTTGCTCATCGCCTGGTGAAATCGGACCGATTCTCTTCTGCTGTTAGTACTGCTACTGCCGCCAGTTGTGGAAGGAAGGGTAATATTGCTGCCACCGCTACTGGTTGACAAATCTGGAACCAGAACAAAAGGTGGCGGAGTGTGAGACAAATTACAGAGATTTTCTCTAACGTACGCACCGAGTCTTTTCTTCCACCCCCACCCTCCACCACCACGGCATTTACATTTTATAAAGGTGTCTTCTCTACCCCTTCTCCTCTAACAATCTCCTTTAACATTCTCTCTTCATTAAAATAATCTAACTGAATCCGTGATATTTGATTTATAAGGCTAGTAAGCACTTTTAATCCTCGGCCCCTAAACATAGATCCCATGAAATAACAGAGCTCATTAACAACTCAACACCCTTCGTGTAAATGTAATTCTATAAACGGGAGATATTCCATAACTAATATCGGACTTAATTGTAATATAATTAAAACAGGTATACCTTTCAGGAGGGTGGATCTCATTCGACTTCGCCCATGTCAACAGTTCCTCCAATGGAATGGAAGTTGGTGAATCGTGGAAATACGTGAAGGGAGATGGAAGGAGAGAAAATTCAGTAGAGGGATGCTAAATTCCATGTTTGAACTACGGGGGTGCTGGATGATTGGATTAAAAGACAGCTTCAGCTCAAAATAATTTATTAGATGCTTCCATAATTTATTGGAATCCTGGATCACAACCTCATCAGTGGACTTTAAACACTTTTATCGTTATGGTCATTAATTGAAAACACGAGGAAATATAAGTTAATATTATACCCGACAACGACCGTTGTTTTAACTATGTGAGCACTGTTCACTGCCGGATCAGCGTAACGTAATGTTAATAAAATTGTACTCTGCACGAAGTAGAAGTGCATATTTCTAGTTATTTTGCATTTTGGATTCAGCGTGTAATAAATTTTGCATCCAAACTGAATTGGGAATGAAGACATGGCATACGTCTTGCGAACATGATTAAAACATGATGGAATTAAATTAATATAAACAATTTTCTTTTCAATACATTTCAACAGAACAACGAAACGTTGAACCCCAGACAAGATATCAAACAGGTAGAGGGGGGTACAGGCTGTATCATATCCCTACAGAAAAGCGCAGAAGAGAAAGAAAGCAGTAATCCTATAAGAGCAGTGATCAGAATCTCGAAACCATAAATCAGCTCTCGTTAGGAATTCGAGAAATTAAAGATCGCAATTTTTCTAGTACGAAATTCCAGAGGTCGTGTATCAAATCTTGGATGGAGCAATGGTTCAGAAAATACAAGATACCAGCCCTGAGACTTTGTGCTCATGTAAACCAGAGAAGGGCAACATCATTAGCACTTAGACAGGGGAAAAGTTTAGATATGAGGCACAGAGTTCACGAGTACGTATTACCAAGTGATGGCAATAGATTAGACACTGAAATTCGATTGCACCTTAAGTACCAAGTTTAGGAAAATAAGACTTGTACTCCCTTTTATCATGAACTAAAATCATAACACTGCATTGCATTGATGAGTAAGGTACTGCTTAACAAAATATCCTCTAATGCAAAATGTTAATCAGTCTGGTACTAAATAAACGAATGTAGTTAAATATATAAGTACATTTTCTTCATACATAATTTTCCCGATACATCTTCTATGCCTGCCACAAAGCAGACGCAATGACTGGACACTGAGGTAAGGGTGACACCGAGACAAGGAGACGTCTAACACTGAGGGAGTGATGATATCGAGTCAATGAGATATCTGAATCCTAAGGTACTGAGGACATCGAAACAACGAGATACTGTATCTGAATCATAAGATACTGAGGACATCGAAACAATGAGATATCTGAATCACAAGATATTGAGGAAATCGAGAGAGTGAGATATCTGAATCCTAAGGTACTGAGGACATAGATACAGTGAGATATCTGAATCATAAGGTATTGAGGACATCGAGACAGTGAGATATCTGAAACAGTGGCGGCTCGTAGCTAAAATTAGTGGGGGTGCTGCTCTAGAAGCGCACAGTTCCATACAAAGATTTGGGCTACTGACATTAAGCTTAAGGATTATATATTGTATTGTACAAGTATAAAGAAAGAATTAAGAAAAAAGGACTCATTATATAAATGTTATCGATAATATCATGTGGAAATTGGGGGTGCTGGCAGTTCCGCAGTGCCTATACACGGGCCGCCCCTGATCTGAAACGTAAGGTACTGAGGACATCGAAACAATGAGATATCTGAATCATAAGGTATTGAGGACATCGAGACAGTGAGATATCTGAATCCTAAGGTACTGAGAACATCGAGATAATAATATAATTGAATACTGAGGTACAGAAGGCATCAATATAAGAAGATACTTGAATACTGAAGTACAGACGGCACTGAGGAACGGAAATATCTGGAAACTGAGGCAGGCTTATAGAGGACACAGAAGCAGAGGATATAAAAACACAGATTATGGATGCATAGAGATACAGAAATGCAGAATAATAGGTTTTTCTTTGTATTCCTCAGCTACGTAAAACACTGCAAATATCTTTACACAATGTTTATCATGTGCTTAATATTGGAGGAGCTCTAGTGCAAGGCTTAAAATACGATATTCTTCATTCATGATATCTACTTTCTGAAGTACTACATACATCAGTGAATACATCATACCCCACATTTAGGTCTAACTGACAAATATGGAACATGCTGTAGGCTAAAACAGAAAATGAAACGTATTACGTAAGTTTCGTCTATCCACTATTAGCCAAAATATGATACTCATCTTGAAGCAAGGCTTGTAGAAGCAAGAAGGAAAGAGAGAGTTATCTTGGGAGGGAACCGGGAGCTCGGCATTTAATCGATATATTGAACAAATCTTAAATCACCAAAACCCAAATCCAGAGTGTTGGACTGCTGTGTTCTAGACACACCTTAGATCATGGAGAAAATGTGGGAGTGACAAACAAAACTGGGATAAAAATGAAGGTATGAAATGACGTTGGATATAAGAGAAAACCTTCTGCTATTTTATTATAAAACTGCGGCTTGTGCGGATTTGGGGGGGTCTTGGAGAAACGGGAAGGAAGGTTGGGTGGGGAGGAAAGAAGGGTGAGTGAGCTTGAGCCTATATTGGTCTCTTACAGCAGAACCGCCCACCAACCCTCTGTGTGTGTCCGCCACAGATTCAGACTCCTAATTAAGACAAGGGGAAGGGGAGAAGAGGGACCAAGAGGGAGGTAAAGGAAGGGATATTGATCACGAAGCCAGAGGGAAGAGAGGGAAGCTGTCTGGATGTGGGGTGGCAAGAGAAGGAGTAATTTCCTCGACCGACAAGGACCATCACGTCGTACCATCATGTGTATGCATGCTTCATGTGTGATTTTACATGCGCTCCGTCAAGAAAAGTAAAGCCATTAGCTTCCTGCATGGGAAGTAAGGCAGCGTCAGGATAATGAAACAAGAAGATTGTTTAACATCTCACTCTTTTCATCGGAGGCTAATTATCGTTGTTATAAACAGAGGGCGGTGCTAATTTGCAATTTCACTGAAGCAACTGAGAAAATCGTGAAACAAAGAAACGTTTGCTGTAACACCTGGCCTTTGTCATCATACGCAACTCTGTCTCTGGAGGAAGGTGTGGTATTCATCAACGGTCAGCATTTGTTCTGCAGGTTGATCAAGAAAGCTTTAGAGATGTGAATGAAGCAGAATACAATTGTAATTAAGGGAGGTCGGCTGTATTGCAATATATTAGAATTTATCCATAGTCTCAATTATCAGCACGAAATATTTTCTGCTTGTTTTGAAAACGTAATAATTCATACCAGATTTTACTATTGCTGTGAATTTTGCTCATCCTTTTGGCGCAATCTCAAACATCGTCTCAACCTTTCTCTCGGGCTACTTACAGTTGGACTGACAAAAATATAAAGGTAAAAAAATGCTGTTTTCTGGGATGTGGCGCCGTGTAGATTTTGTGTGAACCGATGTTTCAGAGGAATGTATCACCTCCATCTTCAGGGAAAGTAGGTTCACACAAGATCTGCACGGAGCCACATCCCAGAAGTAGGCATTCTTCATAGTCACCGCAGTGAAAACCCGCAAATCTTATAAAGGTATAGGTTAAAGCCGTCTTCGATCTTAATTAGTTAAGCATCACGTCATGCAGACGTATGGGGGAGTGCAGGTATAGCGCCATAAATCTTGACCTCACTATTAGATGTAGGTGAGCGGTTAGCTTCACGCCCCATCCGCTTTAAACCCACTAAAAAAGCCCCCGGCACCCATTAAATAGGAGGATGCTTGGAAATCAGAGCCGTTCTGGATGCTGTAGTAAAGAGGACAGTTCCTTGCCCTTACCGTCCAGCCCACCGTCTGTCGCTATTCCAATTGAGTTCTCATACTTAAAAGCGTATAAAGTATTAGTAATTTAAAAAACCATTACATACACGGTAGTTCTGATATCTTGCAAGTATGGCTGTAAAAAGAGAGTGCTAATGTATGAAAGCATAAAGGTCGAAATTTAAGATCTTCAGTCCATAACCTATAACATGTCACCAATATAATAAACATATGAAATATAGAGAGAGGGAACAGTATTTTCTCTGGGCTATCATCACGTGAAAAATTATTACTTAAATAGCATCCAATACAATAGATTATTACGTTAACATTTCGAGCCAATATATTTTGGCTCAACTTCAGTCATGTAAAATTCAGTATTCTGCGCACAATACTACAGTAATTCTTTTTATTTTGCTACATAAATTCTTCAGCTACCTCGTAATTACTGATATACATTAATACTCTTAAATTTACTTATGGCTGCCTAGATTATAAAGTACCAACAGAACAAATGTAATCGTTCATAAAAACCTGTAGAAAATTTTTACTTAGTAAGAATCCTTTGTGTTCATTTACCAAACAGAGATGAAGTCACAGGAGGTTGGAAAAACTGCATAATGAGGAGCTTCATAACTTGTACTCTTCTCCAAGTATAATTAGAATGATCAAGTCAAGGAGATGAGGTGGGCAGGTCATGTAGCACGAATGGGGGAGGCGAGGAATGCGTATAGAATATTAGTAGGAAAGACAGAAGGAAAGAGACCACAGGAAAGACCAAGGCGTAGGTGGGTGGACAATATTAGAATGGATCTTAGAGAGATAGGATGGGATGGTAGGGATTGGATAGATCTGGCTCAGGATAGGGACCAGTGGAGGGCTTTTGTGAACACGGTGATGAACCTTCGGGTTCCATAAAAGGCTGGGGAATTCTTGAGTAGCTGAGGCGGCTCCTCCAGAAGGGCTCAGCTCCATGAGTAAGTAAGTAAGCAAGTAAGAATCCTTTAACGATGGTGATGGATTGGCAAAAACACGCTACCTAGAAATTTTAAAACGATAAATTTTCCTGTTTAATTGAATTTGAAACAATGCGGTAATGTAATATAATATTAAACAGTTATCACATGATTTTTATATATTTATTTATAACAAGCATATTAAGAACAAAATACAAAAAAGTACTCGTATTTTGATGAAACTTATTACTAGATGTCTGCTATAAACTCCTGAATGAACTGACTTTAGCTGGCGCTGTGGCAGGTTTTCTCCGAGTACTTCGGTTTCCCCTGCCAATCTTCATTCCACAAATTGCTCCACAATCACCTTCACCTATCATCTGGGGCTGGTACAATAGGCCAGAAGTGGCCGCAATACAAGGGACTTAGTCCCACCCCACTAGCATTAAAAAGAATAATACTTAGTAAATACAAAATGAATTATCTCAAGGCTATTTTTCATGATTATACGTGATTTAATATATTATTAAAGTATATACTAAGAATGTACCCTTGAGGATGAAACTATAAATGTCGAAGCATGTCGGCACAACGATGAATTTGAAGTAATTACAAGAAGTTGTGTTGTAATTGACTGTACTGTGATAAAAATAACGTGATGTATTACAACGTTGCAAAATAAAAATTGTCCGCCTCTCATGAAACCAGAAGGTTCACTGCTGTGTTCACATGAGCCTGTTACTGGTCCCAGTCCTGAGACAGATGAATCCAGTTTATATTCTCCCATACTATTTCTTAAGATATCTTTTCATTTATTCCCAATTACTCCTACTTCTTCTTGATGGGTTTGTTCTTTCAGTCTTCACAACTAATCTTCTATTCCTTTTTACGCTGTCTACCTTACACTGGAAATACAGCGCTTTTTTCTAGGTTACGTATTTTAACAGGAATATGAAACTGATTAAACGTATACTTTAGATTGCACATCTAAATAAATTTATCTAAGCTATCTGAACAGCAAGCTGAACAAATAGCTCCTTATCATTATTGCAATGGAACTATAACCCGGCGTTTTTCGTTGCAATCCTGTGCCTACACCGGTAGCAGGCGGCTTAGAAACAATTCCCCCGCCTTGTTTCGCTCGATAAAACATTAAATCTACAGGTGGTGGAAATGTAAATGTTACTATCTTCATAAGATCGCCCCCTCGCGCCAAGAGGCATGCGGTTTATTCGAGTGTGCTCTTATGTTCTTTGGTTTCACTTTATGGGGACTTCAGTGGCAGTTCTTCGTTGGGCAGTTGTATCACCACGGGAGCGAAACCTATGTAATATCACTTCCTACAGGAGCATTTGCAGGAAAAAGGCATCGT
>NW_019730106.1:564443-613478 GCF_002891405.2 Cryptotermes secundus | reverse complement strand
TATATGATAACAATATACTCATACACAAAAGAGGATGTATTCCCTGAAGATTTATAAGTGTGTCACATATCTTGTTATGTACACAGATGTGAACCGCTTTATTGCATTATGAAAAGAAAAAACTGAAGGGGGGATTGGGAAGAATTTGTTGAAATAACAGATCCGCCTCAGTTTAAAGTATTGTGCAGTGAGGTTCAAGAAAATTACTGGTAAGTATAATCTATAAAAATTAAACTGAGGATATAACAGACAAGGATAAATTGGACACAAGTATATGAATATTATAAAACCTCGAAACCAAATTCGCACTATGAATTCGGTATAGATAAATTTGTCCTTGTGCTTAACTAATCAAGCGCTACGGCATGAAGATTTATAAGGGAGCTATGTATAGGTCCACGTATTCTTGACCTCGGCACTAGATGGAGGTGAATGGTCATCTTCATGCCCCTACAGCCTCACCCCTGGAGAAAGAGTCCCCCGTGCCTATTCATTAAGAGATTGGGTGAGCTCCAGAACTGGTCTGGAGAAAAATCTTACCCCTACCGGGACTCGAACTCCGACACTTCTATCATCAAGCTCATTAGACAGTCGCTATACTGACTTCGTTATCTCGGCTTCCTTACGAAGCTATATATAGATAATAAAAACGAATACGAACCAAATCCTTTCAATATCTTCGGAAATGAGACAGACACAACCTATGAAACGCTCGTTTGTTCCATGTGCTTCATTCAAGTCAGGCTACTTCCCGGTTCCCTGGTAAGATATGTGACTGCACTAGCTTCATTACATTATTATCAATATGATTCTGAAATCCATCAGTCTCTCAGAATATTCTGTTGTCCCCGCACTGTAATGGAGGAACTGGCCTATCACTCCGGTGACCTGCTTCGCGTCCACATTACTCGTGCTCGTGCTCGTGCACGCTATCCTTGTGCTCGTCGGGAGACTCGTCTGGCTTTTACTTGTACTCGTAAATCTTCGTCCACACTACTTCAGTTGCTCGCCAGGCTTCGGCGCGTGAGGATCCGTATATTTACTCGTAGTGTGTATAGGCTGTAGTCGTATTTTAATTTATTGGCTATAGTTTTTAAATTAAAATTTTTAAATTTGCTTGTCTCGTGACTTGTCATATCGTCCACATTACTCGCGAGCATAGTGAGTCACACGAGCATGAGCACGAGTAATGTGAACGCGTGTTTAGAGTGCCGGCCCTGCCTCTCTCGGTGGAAACGTCTTACTGTCCTGACGAGGATGTTCTACTGGTTACATGTCGGTCGCACCGACCGGGAGTACAGCAAGTAGATACTTTTCCCTGGTGTGGTGCGCTCGGGGGCTCCGCAGGTTAGAACACCCAGGGTTTAGAAAACAGTAAATGCAGGGTCTAATACAAAACATAAAACTGCGTTAACATGATTTCAAGATGCAAAGTCCATGCTTCGGTTTATTTTGTACACTTTTTCTTTTTACAACAGAACGCGGTCATCTGAGGATATGACATCTAGCTACGACACTGGCTGACGCCGTTAACTCGTTAGTTTTCTTTACATAACATATATCGTGCGGTTGTCGTGTTGTTACATTCGTAAAAGAAATACTCTAATAAAAGTATTAATATTTTTCACTGTAGCCTCGCAGAACTTCATGACCTCATGCTGAAATGCTGTAGAATTGTTCTCGTTTACTTTATGACGGTACTGATGATAACAGTCCCAGGATAGTGCAGGCGGTACAGCGACTAGCTACAGGCTGGACGACCGAGGAATCGGAGTTTGAATCCCAGTGGGGGAAATTTTTGTCTCTTATTCACGACGTCCATACCGGTCCTGGGGCCCACCAAGCCCCTAACAAATGGGTACCTGGGATAAAGCAGCCGGGGCGTGAAGCTAATGACTCATTTCTAACTCGTGCCCAGATTATGAATGCGCGAATCTACACATCCACCCCCCATACACCTTCATGGCTTAATGTTTAATAAGTTAATTCAGGGACATTTTTACATTTTATTGGCGACAAAACGGACGTATAGGTAACAAGTTAAGGTGTCTCCTGAGTACAGGTTTTCACGAATACTGGTTTTTGAGGCTTTCACGGCGGTGACTATGAAGAAAGCAGTCTTCTGGGATTTGGCACCGTGTATATGTGGTGTTAACCGACGTTTCGGAGGAACGTATCGCCTCCATCTTCAGGGTAGAAGAAAAAATATAAGAAATCTGCAAGCGAAGAGACCGTGAGAACCGGTAAAAGCAGACTCTGAAGATGGAGGCGATACGTTCCTCCGAAACGTCGGTTAACACCACATATACACGGTGCCAAATCCCAGAAGACTGCTTTCTTAAATACTGGTCTTAGTATAACGACGTGTGTTGCTGACTGAGTAGACGTATAGACGGATACAGAAATAATTTTAGAGCCTGCAACAGAAATAAGTCTCTAAAGGCTATGAAAAAGGACGTTTAACAATAACTTCGCCACACTAAACTTTTATCTTTACGTCGGTTTGCAAGTAAGTTACTAGTTTCAGACAACTCAGAATGCAAATCTCGAGGCTGTTGAAGATATTGTTAAGCCTGACACTCTCCAGCACTGCAGAACTGTGTTTATTGCGACCTGTCATTGGTACGCAATTTTTGAGCACCCAGCCGAGCCCCTTTCGAGTCCCTCGAAAGAACTTCTCCCGAGTTTTAATTATCCCATCCGGGATCCTGCCAAGCGGCTGAGGTGAATGTAAATAGGAGGGAATGAAAGATGTGAAGCCAATCCCGTGCCCAGCAAACAGACGTGAATAAGAACCATTACACAGTACCAATAACTCTTTTCTTTCAACTTCGACCTTCTTACACGTTAATCTAATCCACTGATTTTTAACCAGCCTTACGTGTAACTTTCTTACAATGGACAAAGCCAGACATTAAGGTTTAGATGTACATCTCTTCTGAACTGATCTGGATATTTAAAAGCAACATAACAATTTAAAAAGACACATAGTTTCACATGGAAGCCGGGATAGCTTAGCCGGTATAGCGAATGGCTATGGGCTGTCGGCCGACGAAACTGAGTTCGAGTTCCTGTATGGGTTAGATTTTTCTTCTCTCGCCGTTGTCGAGACCGGTTCCGGGGCCCACTCAGTCTTCTATCCAATGGATAACGGGGGGACTCTTTCTTGTTGGTAAAGCGGCCGGGGCGTGAAGCTGACCACTCACATTCAACTAGTGGCAAGGACAAGAATACGTGGAACTATATATCCACTTCCCATAAGTCTTCATGGCCTAGTGCTTAATTAGTTAATGTAAGAATGTAAAGTTGTTCCTGTGTTTCAGTTTTTTTTTTCATTGCTAGTGGGGTGGGACTAAGTCCCTTGTACTGCAGCCACTTCTGGCCTATTGTACCAGCCCCATATGATAGGTGAGGGTGATTGTGGAGTAATTGGTGGAATGAAGATTGGCAGGGGAAACCGAAGTACTTGGAGAAAACCTGCCCCAGTTCCGCTTTGTCCACCACAAATTTCATTTGACCAGACCCGGGATCGAACCCGGGCCACCGCGGTGGGAAGCCAGCGACTAACCGCTTGAGCTATGGCGTGGCCCCTGTGCTTCACTTAATTTTACAATAATATATTTAACAAAATCATTTTTTTGCGGTAATAAGCACATCGAAATGCTCTGCGCCAATAGAAAATACTGTTAAAAGCTCCGCAGCGATAGCTTTCCTTTTTGTTGCGTGAACCGGAAAGAATTTCATGCGAGGCAGCGGAAAATATTACACTCTCTTCGATGTTTAGTTTTTGTATCACAGCTATGTCCGCAGTCAATGTAGGAAGGGGAACCTAGGCTACGTAAGTCATTTGGGCCCAGGAAATATGTTATTATTACATTTCCACTTCCTTTTGGCGGTTTTTCCGAAAAAATAAATACGTGGTCGCGACAGGATATCTTTCTCATCCCCTAATGTTCCTGATAAATTCTTTTTGCAGAAATGAGATGATAACTGATAAAGAGGCCAATGTTCACAAAGGCTATATAGACATAGGCAGACAGAGCTATATAGAGATAGATATATAGACATATGTAGATAGATGGATGGATAGATAGATAGACTTCTTTTATTGCTAGTGGGGTGGCACTAAGTCCCTTGTACTGCGGCCACTTCTGGTCTATTGTACCAGCCCCAGATGATAGGTGAGGGTGATTGTGGAGCAATTGGTGGAATGAAGGTTGACAGGGAAAACAGAAGTACTCAGAAAACCTGCCCCAGCGCCACTTTGTCCATCACAAACACCACTTTACCAGACCCGGGATCAAACCTGGGCCGACGCGATGGGATGTCAGCGACTAAATAGTTGAGCTATAGACTTACTTACTTACTTACTTACTTACGGAGCTGAGCCCTTCTTGAGGAGAAGCCAAATTTTCAGCTACTCAAGAAATTCCCAGCATTTTATGGAACCCGAAGGTTAATTACCGTGTTCCCAAGAGCCTAGTTCACTTGTCCCTATCCTGAGCCAGATCAATCCAATCCATCCCATCCCATCCTATCTCTCTAAGATCCATTTTAATATTGTGCACCCACCTATGTCTTGGTCTTCCCAGTGGATGTAAGATAGCTGTCAAAAGAATAAGAAGCGAGACGACCTATTTTAAAGCAGGCTAAGCAAGCCAGAATCGTCTAGCGGGCCTACAGGAACTACGGAAACCTATCTGGAATCAAACCCGGCACCTTTCGAACATGAAGCAGAAGATTAAGAAATTCAACCAACTCAACAAACACGGAAATATTTCGTGGAAATTATTATTCTCTTAATCATTTATATGCTGGTGGTAACTATATGTCCCACATGGCTCACATTTAATAACATTTGCATTTTGTCAAAAGAATTTATTTTTTGGTTTGTTTTGTACACAGCATAAACAGCGATTATTTCGCTAATCATCTTCTAACGCTAATCTTTACAGTGAAATTGTGCTGTGTTTTCTGGGAGGTAATGTCCGAATTTTGAAGTAATCGTATTTAAGCGAACTTTGCCTTAAATATAGTTAATTTCAGGCTTAAATGCTGCCTGCTGAACTGCTACTGTATAGTGTAATGGATTATAACCAGATGTATGTCTTATTCTCACAAAGATGGGTGCAATAACCAAAAAGATAAGTTCATAATCTGTAATCATTTTATGCTAAAATCAGGAAATTTTCTTCTGTTTGAAAATGATCCGACTTTTTCAGCCAAATCAGAGAACCCCTTGGATTCGAAAATCTGTTGCTTTAACGTAAAAGTGCGAAAAGTGTAAATAAGTTGGGCGTTTTGATAGCACGATTACATGGAAAAGAAGGTTAAATATTTGTTTTATTATCTCGTACTTTACTCTTGGGAGTCAAAAGGGATGAACAGAAGTAGGGTTGACTTCCATTCTTATCTAGACGTTTTTTATATTCTCTTCGTAGCAGGGTAAGTGTCAAGTGTTTGTGCACTTGACACCCTTTTGAATCAGATTCCACCCCTCACGTCTCTCTTTATACGTGAGGGGTGGTGAGGAAAAAAGAGCCATGAAAGAAGAAGGAAGGGCAATGGATCGTGCTTGAAAGGGAAGAGAAAAATAAAATAAAAATCTTCAATGTAGAAAAGCCCAGAGAGTTTTTTGAAGATGAGTTTATATAAGACTGAAATGGGATTTATATCACCCCCCACAGCTGTGGAGGCTTCATTTAATGTCCGATACTGAATTCATTAATTACAGCTCATTTTTATTATTATTATCAACAGGTAGAGCTGATACATTTCCGATACTGAAGTGCTACTAAGGGGGCAGAAAATTGAGTGTGTAATTTCGCCTAAATGAAATATAAAACTTTATTTAATTCGGTTAACTTGATGGTACACGATGTTTCATAAAATATTAGTCAATTTTAGTCAATAACTTAATAGCAAATTATCACACGAAAATCATTTGCAGAGAATAATAATTTCTTCTCTTCGCTGTTATGAAATTACATATAGCATATCAGACATAAAGTAGTTAAAGAGCCCTTTCCATTTTCAGCAGATCCCAGTTTCGAATCTCGACCCAGATATTGGAAATATATTGAGTGTTTCATTTTTTATTTCACTTTTGTTTGAAACGCCTTAGTGTTCCAGAGTGTTTAGCAAGTTACATGCAGAAATATATTGGTCTTCACACAAAATAATAGTTAAACTTCTCCCCCCCCCCAACAGGAAACAGGCCGCGAAGGCCATAGGGATGTGAGACGTCATGTTTCCCACATTTTATATACAGTTGGCTCATAGATGGCGGTGAGGTTGTCAGCCAGATGCATCGACCGGCATTTATTCCTAGAAGATTCCTGGTATTCATTTCTGTTAGAGGCTGAGTCGAAACCATAATCATAGTACGCCTGGAAGAATTATGTCATTTGAAAATTGAATGACCACATCGGGAGTCGAACCGACGATCTTACGGCTTGTAGCACAGTGCCTCAACCAACTACCTACCGCGTGCCCTTCACTGAAATTATCCATTGTAAAAGAGAATTTAACAGGCTAACAAATTCTCGCAAAAAGTTCTAATATCAAGTTTTATGAAAATCCGTCAGCGATTATCGAGTTGCTTCATACGTAAAGACGAACGCGCTTCGCAGGGTTGCAGACGTGTCTAGAAATGAGTGCAAAAGTTAAAGACAGAGGAGAGAAAACTAAAATACAAGACACTATAGACTACTAGAAACCGAAGCATATTTCGTGTACTATTGCACGCCATTGAAGACTACATAAGAGGATCTTTATATATCTTAGAACAGAAAGCGACACTAGCCGTGAAGTGGTGGAACTCGTAATTTTCACATCAGGGACCGCATGACGTCAGTTGCATCTAGCTGGTAGGAAGAGGACGCGGAGGATGGTAAGAGGAAGGGAGAAGAGAGATTTAATTAAGGCTAGGTACAGGGAAAAAAAAAGAAGAAGAGTTGGAAGACAGGGGAGACATGGTGTAAGGATGCGCAGGTGGTACAAAAAATAAAGGGAACGTTGCCTTGCATCCCATCGCTTATACTCTCGTGGCGACATATTTTCTGACAACGAGACGAAGGAAGTAGGAAAATGAACTGTCACAATACAGAGGTAAGAGATTTAGACGTGTTTCGTGTTTCTGATACTAATATTCCGCGTTATTTGGAAATATTGTTTAAGACAGTTGTTATCACTTCATGATAACCTTCAGTACACATATTCATCACAATCTTAGAAGTGTCGAAACTGCGTGAAATCCGAGGCTCTCACGGCAATGTGTATGGTCATTACTATCTTCTGGAACGTGTCGCCTCACAGTATGCTTAGTAAAACTCTGATTTGTAACATATGTCAAGGAATGCACCCTCCTGTGTATTTATCACTGTATATATGTCTTTTCTCGCTCTCACTTTGCAGCATAGGGCTGATTTATCAGTTTCATGATTACTTTTACAAATGGTAGGACTCCTTGGACGGGTGATCAGCTTTTCGCAAGGCCTATACCTTAACACAGGACAACACAAACACACAATAAACGCATACACACACCAAATATCCACGTCCTGAATGGGATTCGAACCCACGATCCCAGCGTCCGAGCGAGGGAAGACAGTTCATCCTGTCACAGTAGCCTAGCGGTCTAAGGCATGCCCTGTTAGGCCGTACCATAGCTCAAGTCGTTAGTCGCTGGCTTCCCAACGCGGCGGCTCGGGTTCGATCCCGGGTCTGGTCAAGAGGTATTTGTGGTGGACAAAGTGGCGCTGGGCCAGATTTTCTCCGAGTACTTCGGTTTCCCTTGCCAATCTTCATTCCATCAATTGCTCCAGAATCACCCTCACCTATCATCTGGGGCTGGTACAATAGGCCAGAAGTGGCCGAAGTACAAGGGACTTAGACCCACCCCGCTAGCAATAAAAAGAAAGGCATGCACTGTCTTCGATCGCTCGGAAACTGGGATCGTGGGTTCGAATCCCACTAAGGGCATGGATATTCAGTGACTGAGTGTGCATGTGTGTTTTTCGGTGTTTGGGTACAGATATAGGCCTTGCGACGACCTCATAATCCATCCAAGGAGTCCTACTGAATGTCTAAGATCTAGTAAACCGAAGTGAGACGGAGAGTTTCATGGAGGTAGACCAAGGCCAAAACTGGGGCTTTAGCGCCAAAGGAAAAAAATAATATATATAAATGTTTTGTATACATGTCAAATACAACAATCAGTTAAAATAACTCACTTCCACACTGTTGTGTCGACTGGGATTTTATTGCATTAAAGTATAACGTCTTAACATACGAGTATTTCGTCTCTCATGGAGCCATCATTTGGTGATACAATCTACAAATCCTTAAATTACTGAGTTGTGTGATTCTTATATGGACCGATATGCTACGGGTATCCAGTGTGTTTATAAAATAAAATATAATATAGAAATACAATATAAAATATTTCGTAACCTCTTATATGCACAGATTTATATAAGTTTCTATACTTAGACCTTATTTGTGTTGGACTTCCGTTGTCAGTGTTTTGTGTTATGGCGTGTGGAAATGTTGCTGTCTTTATTCTAAATTTAATCTAAGTAGTCTCCTTAATTATTTTATTGTCGTTTTAACGAACGCGAAGGAGATTAACCCGTTCGTACTATGAAGACTGACTATCAGTTTCTCTAAATAGTTTTATTCTACCGGTTCCTATCTCGACTAGGTAACCAACAGTCCCGGCTGAAGTTTGTCGTGGATCTTCTAAGTCACTCTAGAGAAATTCTAGGATATAATTTAACATTTGTCCACAACCGTTTCGACGTTGATTCATTGTACCACTACGTCATTTGGTGCTATGACAGAACAGCGAATTGTATTGACTCAGGAACGCATAGTTATTCCTTTGCCCGGCCGCGCCATAATTTAGATGGTTAGTTGTCAGCTTCTCTTCACGGAGGTCAGGGTTCAATCCGAGGGCAGTTCATGTGAGATTTGTGGTGGAGGAAATAGAATTAGGGTAGGTTTATTCACAAACATTTCCGTTTCCCCTGCCAATTATCATTTTACCAGTGCTTCATTCTGTGACCTCTCGCCTATTTGCCGTTTAATTTTCAAGAGACTCATATTACACAACAAGACATAATATTGTGACATGTTGAGCTATGGATGACGGCCCTCCCCCCCGCCAGCCGTGATGCGCCGAGCGAAGCCGAAGTGAGCCGAAGTTAGCCGAGTCCTAGCATCCTGGTCGCTAGGCAACGCGAGTCAACAGCGATGACGTCACCAAGGGTACCGCGGGTTGCTAGGCAGCACGGGTAAACAGGATTGCGAGAGACGACGGTGGTAACAGCGGTTACTACAGCTAGCGTTACTAGCAACACAGCGCCAGGCAACAAGGGTGCTTATTACGTGCCGTTTTCTGTATTGTCCGATCGCGGCTACATGAGGCGCAGCGAAGGCTATTCACGGTCAGTCCCGGAGCTACCTACGAGTCAGCCCTCGAGCTACCTCCGAGTTAGTTCCGAGTTAGCCAGCAACCAGCCAGTTGTATTCTGACACTTGGAGTGTACTATTTGTGATACTGCAGTTAGCAGTAATTGTAAATCTGTAATTTGGGTGATTGTAAGTGCGAATGTGAAATAAAATTCGCTATATCAAATACGGCGTGAAGTTATTTGTCGCGTTATACGCCCAATACGTGACAATATAGATGGTGATGATAATAATAATAATAATAATAGAAAAATGGCATGAGGCCTCTAAAGTAGAGAGGGCATAGATATTAAGATCCATCCATTCCAGAACTGGGTATTTGATCGAGGGCAGTGGTAAGCTTCACGCTCTGACCTTTCTTACCCTAGGGAAAAAAATTCTCGGATATAGTCTGGCTGGCTGCAGAGCCGTCTTGGAAATGGGAGAGACGGGGGTTCCAAATTCCTTGAATTCTGGGTGCTCTTATCACGGCCAGTAATAATAATGAGCTGTCGCTGCTTATTTAAGGAGAAGAGCCTAGAGGTGGTTACATTTGTGGCGATGTCGAGCATTTAATAACTGTTTATACAAATATTTTTATATAGTTTATCTGATTATGAAGTTCTTGGCTAAATCTTTTTTGCACGTCGTGAGAGCAATGCAATCGGACCACTACTAAGATTTGAGGTTTTAACGGCAGCCACTATGAAGATAGAGCCAATATGTTCCCCGAAACGTCGGTTTACACAATATCTACATTATGCCACATCCCAGAAGACGGCGTTTTTCAAACGCCTACTCTTTTCCTTGTTTTAGAATTCTATTTGTATAGATTTTGGTAGGATTCTTTCGAGGGAGAACTAGCTTTTCGAAAGGTCTCTATAGGATGACACAACAACAAGACAAAAACGATTTAACCCCACGCTCCTGATGCTCGAGCGGTATACCCGGCCACGGTGATCACCCTACTGGCCAAGTTAATAGAAAACCATTCGACTCCTTGGAGTGGGGTCACGCTTGGAAAGCTAAAATACCCGGAAATTTATGGAACCCGATGGTTCATTAGCGTGTTCACAAAAGCCCAGCACCGGTTTATATCCTGTGCCAGATGAGTCCAATTCACATCAAACAATACTTTACTTGGGCGTATTTTAATGTTATTCGCCAATGCAGGCCAATAATCTAAAACCGCGTTTTCCCATCATGCTTCCTGACTCCTCTCTCCGGCAAGTGCCTCTTGCCCCACTTAATGTCATCAACCCTTATTAGATCACGCTAACAATATTTGGCGAAAAGCATAAACTACGAAGCTTGACTAGGCAATTTTGTAATTTTCTCAAGCTTCTCCTATATATTCAAATAATATTTCTTTCCAGCTTTCTATTCTGAAACAATACATCTTCATTCATCAGGGAGAAAACCAAGTTACAAGTACAAAGAAAGTAACAATAAAATTTTCTATGTCTTAATATTTATGGCTAGCTTTTTATATGGGAAGGAAAGACAGGACATTCTAAGCTTAATGGCAGGAAGCACTGTCGTAATCTAATCTTCTCTTAATTATTATGAACAGAATATTTTCACTCAACCGGTTACAGAAAACCGAAGACTGCTTCAACCTAATTACTCCTTTCGCCTATTCACGAAACTGTAAGTTGGATATCGAATAACCAGCCAGTAAACTGCGTTTAGATGTAATGCCCTATAGGTGCAGCCTGTTGAATGTACAGCATCAGTGTCGTTATGAAAGATCTGAATTACTCCTGTAGGGTCCGGCTCTTTGTTCCATCTGAGAGAAGCACTTGTGCATCGTCTGCTCGGATCCCACAGACCGACAGAGCGAAGCCAATAAACTTCCACAGCCTTAGTGCAGAATTTCGAAAACACAAGGAAACATTTCAGCAGGCTAACACAAACAAGATTTGTTGAAATATATTCAAAATGGACATGCACAGGTAATTCGGCCTTCTCTATAAAAATACTTAACCGAATAAGAAATTTTATTTAATTGTACTTCAGTGGATGAAGCGACTAATGCGAAGAGATCGGCTGCTGTCATTACACAAGATGAGGGTGAACACTGGACACCTCTCCCAGAAAGGCTGCATCGCACACAAAATTGAATCAGATCTGCCTCAATTATGAAGGAAAAATGGTGAACACCAGAACAAAACGTCTGAATTTTATGGGTTAATATGATGAAACGAATTAAATAACAGATCTCTTAACATATTTATGATATAAATGCATAAATCATTTGCGTTTCTATGTAGTGTTTTATGGCTTAAACCTTGGGGGGTGGGGAGTCGCACGAAATATGACGGAACACAAATGTTAGAACTTCGCTGTCTCTCATTCTGGACAAAACAGGTGCTACCTCGAAATAGTAGCAGTAGTTGTAATAGTAGTATGTAAGTAAAGTAGATTGCGCCATAGCTCAAGCGGTTAGTCGCTGGCTTCCCACCGCGGCGGCCCGGGGTCAATCCCGGGTCTGGTCAAGTGGGATTTGTGGTGGACAAATTGGAGCTGGGTTAGGTTTTCTCCTAGTACTTCGGTTTCCCTTGACAATCTTCATTCCTCCAAATTCTCCATCATCATAATCACCCGGAGCAGGTACAATAGGCCAATCAGTGGCCGCAGTGTCAAGTGGACTCAGTTGGAATCCACCCCCATCTATGCGAATTAAAAAAAAAGAGTATTTAAAGTAAATGTACGCCTGTAACAAGCCGTGGAGGCCCATAGAGTTGTGAGATGTTGAGGTTCCCACATTTTCTAGACAATCGGCTCACAGATGGCCGCCCTTTACCCCCAAAGAATATTCTTGGTATTCGTTTCTGTTAGAGGATGAGTCGACCCCAGGGCCATAGTGCGGCTGGAAGGATTAGGTAAACTGTGGTAATAGTAGTACTAGTAATAATGTGTGGTGGTAGTGGCAGTAGTACAGTGGTAGAAGCAATAATAGTAGTAATAGAAGTAGTGGCGGTGGTAGAAATCGTAGTGTTAATATAAGTAGTAGTAGAGTTTGTGGTATTAGTGATAACAATAACAGTAAAGGAGGAGGAGGAGAGTATTGGAAGAATCCTCCTCGTTATTATTGTACACATTATATACAGTACACGTATAATTTATGAGACTTTTTAATTAAATAAAAATCATTTGCAAATTTAATTGTATATTATGCAAGAAAAATACCATACAAATTTAGAGCATAATTTGCCAGATTTTTTCAATTTGTAACAGGTTTATTCCCCAAAATTGATTAGAAAAGAGTAAAGTAAAGGTATCCCTGTAACAGGCCGTGGAGGCCCATAGGGTTCTGAGATGCTGAAGCTCACACATTTTCTAGACAATCGGCTCATAGATGGCGGTGAGGTTGTCAGTCTTACACGCCGACCGCCCTTTACCCCCAAGAACATTCCAAGAATAACACAATTATATTAGTGGGCTCATAATCCCATTATATAATGAATTGTCCAAAATTCACAGCCATGAAGTGAACCTTGGTCGGCTAGACTTGACGAGGTGAGCTTTGAACCCTTCCGTTTGAGTTATAGCTCGCGTCAAAAGAAAAGACTGCTTCTGTATGAGTAAATCTCGTCATCTTCATTCTAACCCTCAGTCATAATTCAACTGTCCTCTTACTCACTCACTCACTCACTCACTCATGAAGCTGAGTCCTTCTTGAGAGGCCGCCAATTGTGCAGCCACTCAAGAAACTCCCAGCATTTTATGGAACCCGAAGGTTCATTACCGCCTTCACAAGAGCTCTCTACTGGCCTCTATCCTGAGCCAGATCGATCCAGTCCATACCATCCCATTCTATCTCTCTAAGATCCATTTTATTATTGTCCACCCACCTACGCCTTGGTCATCCCAGTGGTCTCTTTCCTTCTGGCTTTCCCACCAATATCCTACATGCATTTCGCTTCTCCATATTCGTGCTACATATCTTGATCATCTCACCCTCCTTGACTAATTCAATTGTCCTCTAAATAGCAATTCTTTTGGTCGTCATATTAAGATAAGAACAGGAACTGGATTTTAAATATGAGGTTTACACCGCAGTAACGGGAAGATTAATACATTCTGGGATGTGACACCGTATGGTCTGTGAGATCATACATATTGACTACACGGTGTCACGTCCCAGCAAGCACTGCTCTTCATAACCGGATATGTATTGCCCTTCATAGACGTGAACACATACAGATGATGTTCTAATATGTTTTTATTCTTTAAGAGAAAGAAATGAATTGGCCACCTTGAACGGAAACAGATGCCGATGATTAAGAGTGCCACTTCTACATGGGCCTTAGTGTCTAGTTCGGCTTCCAATTTCGAATTCACACTCGTGCAGTGGAAACTGTTAAATTTAACATTTCACGCGTTACGGCTAGTCCACAATTATGTTGTACCCTACAGCATATGCGGTCTTCTGCAACCAAGTTTAGAGCACTATTATAACGAACTTTACCTTCCTGTTTCAAAAGCTTCAACAGCCTTTATTCGCTCGGACTCTATAAGCAGAAAACGGAGTTTAAAGGCTTGTATATAGCTATATATACAGACGCTTGGAGTGAACAACAATTAAGGCCAATTTCACTGCAAATTCCCCCCCAACCGAGGTTGCGATTCAACGCCAGACTTATTAAAAATACTGAACCGAATTGAAATAAATGAAGCGCTCTTTAACGTATAAAGAGTCTCAAAATGAAACGTTTTTGTTTATGTCTACATAATAGTAACCAAACAAACTTGTAATTAGATACTTGTATAATATTTTGCCTTCTCTTTTCAGTTTTGTGATTGTCCAAGTGAGCTATTCAAACGTTTGGTCGTGCATTGGAAGGAAAAGGGAATGAGTGGGGTTTGAGTTGAGAGAAGCCGTAGCGGACTTCGGCAGTGGGGAAGACAGCATTTACTTTGTGAAACGCTGTTTGACTTACTACAGTGGGCTCTCGCTTACTCTACGACGAAATAATTTATTATAGGTCCATGTGAGCAGGAAACTAAGCAAAAGTTCTTTTTTTAAACAAGTCTTACTCAAAGGTTCTACGTTTGTTTACTAATTAGTTCACTTGGAAGACCATGGCGTTGTTTTGAAACACAACTTCAAGTTAACTTTGTTGCAAATTAGTCACTAAAGCTCAGTACAACTGAGTAACATTGAGACGTGCTCTCCGGTACAACACAAATATTGTTAATCTGCTACATTTCAAACTGATTCTCATTAATGTTCGAGTTACATCAATGAGAAACCATCAGAATGCGCTGATATACAAGTATTAGCACACTTTGGCTCGAGAATTGAATGTTTATGTGGGAATCAACTGGCCTCATCTCGTGTTACTGAGTCGGCACTTCAAATTGTAAAGCTTTAGTTTACCTGCAGCTACAGTTTATAATTTAAAAACACATTCAAACTGTTACGCAACGAAAGAACTGTTATTTAAAGATGTTCCTACAGTAAACATTTCAACTCTTAACCTTTTCACGTAATTTTGGATAAGTGAGTGTTTTACGTAGTGAGTCAGGAAAGCTGAAAGTCTGGGTGGTTGTAGTCTCTATCACCGCAGACCACTAAAACTTCTAAAAAAGATAAAGAAAAAGCTCAGAACCACGTTAACAGGTGTCGGCCGACGTAAGAATCCACAACTGAATGACTATGCGACGGGTGCTTAACGAATTTTGCCAAAATATTCTAAATATTATATATTAATTATGTTTTATCACATTGGTGACATTGTAACGTGTATAGCTAGGCAACGGCTCGGTAAACATATTTCATAGGTAACACAGTCAACTATAGAACTTCAGTTGTTTGGATGGCATGTTTCGATAATCAAGTTTCTGCTTCAACGGCGTTGTGAAAAAGGCGCATCCGTGGTAACGACTTGAGGGCGGTGATCTTTTTGGTTCTCCTGAAGCTACGCGAGAAGGTCAGAATAGACCAGGAGATACAGATCCTGTGTCACCCGTGTGGAGGCTGGGTCCAAATACCTCCACCGTGACCCCGCGAGTCGTAGGAGGCGACGAAAAGGGAAGTCTCAAATCTGAGGCAGTAAAATATAGTCGCGAGTCTCATGGCACTCGAGACCCGAGATAGGCTACGCTGGCAAGGACCAGCAGCATATACAAAAGACAGACCCGTCCTCTTGTCAGAGATGGCGCCCCACAGAAATATGACCGTAAATGTTCAACAGTAATAAATATCTGGTCATAAGCTACAGATGGGGCTCGACATTAAGCCCTACTGACTGACTAACCGTTAGTCGCAATGTGACTTTGACTTTGAGGTCCCGTGTCGAGGCGTGGTCCAATACATCCACCGTAACCCTGCGAGTCGTTCGGAGGCGACGAAAAGGGAACCCAGTGCCTGGGGGTATAACCAGGAAACCCGGTTCCTGGGGGATATAAATACGGGGACCTGGTCCTCCAGGTTGAGGGAGTCTCGAAATGTGGTCATGAGTCCCGTGGCACTCGGATCTGAGAATGACTGCGCTGGCGAGGCCCAGCAGCAATTGTAAACGACAGACCCATCCTCTCATCAGAGAGGATGTTACATAAGGACTATAGCAGCAAATGTTCAGTTGCAAATAAAAATTCTGGTCCTGGGTCTCAAGGGGCTTGTTGCCAAGACGAATTGATTGGCGGTAAACTGCCAGTCGTACAGTAACTCTGAACTCTGAAGAAGATATAGGCAGTACACAGAGATAGACCAAAGCAGAAAATAGAAGAAATTTATAGTCAGACGTGAATTAGTGTGCTTTCGAGAGACAGTCGTTCAAGGCAGTTCAAGGTGTAAGCAGGAATTCGTCATTCGTCATAGAAGATGGGAAGACGCCCGTGGCCCAGCAAGGAATGGAGCGAGTCGTAGAGAGTCAGTGATTGTGAGATGTCAGAAATGAGTGTAATTGTAAAGGATCCCCAATAAAACCATTCATCCGATTTAGAACCCATTAATTTCGTCACGCGTACCCCCCCCCCACATGTGACAACATTTTAAGGAACACTTTTATATGTCATCTCATTATGTGGGAGCTTCAAGCTTCTCTGTGGTTTCATGATTAGTTTAATGTTCCACTTAAAGATGGAGGCAATATATTTCTTCCAGACGTCTGTTACCTCCTCTCGGACTACACGCCGTTACATCCCGGAACGTGGTACCGTTTTATCATTATATTGCTTAAGATAAAAAAATCCATGATGGAGTTATATTAATATAAAATTACTGATACATCTGGACATCATCCATTGTCCTGGGAGGATGGATAATGTTACAAGAAGTTAATAATTATACCGGATTATTTCCCGATTTTTGATACGAAAACGATAGTAAGTGCAATGGTTCTCACCCTTTCAAATAGCCTAATATCAAAGTTCTATGCTCTGAGATATGATACCGTGTAATCCGTTGAAAGCTAACCTACGTTTCGGAGGAACATGTCGTCCCCATCTTCAGGGTCGAAGAATAAACCAAACAAAAATCCGGGTAAAAGCAGGTGGCAAGTTGCTTTCACTGTTGTCTTTTATTTGGGTTATTCTTTGACCCTGAAGATGGAGGCTATTTTTTCTCCCGAAATATCTATTGGATTTCAACGGACTACACGGCATCATATCCTAGAAGACAGCATTTTTCGAATTCTTACAACTTCAAGGTCACGCTAAATAGCAGTGTCTATTGAAACCCACATACAATCCGTTGAACCTTAGGAACTTATAAAGAAGTGGTTGGCTTCAGGAAGTGCATGTCCTCTTGAGAATCTCAGAGTCATTCAGCTACGTGTAATTAAGAAGTAATTAACTAGACTCCTTCCTTTAGATACTCAAAAAATTTTGTGCGCACTTCTCTTCTCCCCCCACTCACTGCGCCATACTTCGTTATATAACCCTAATGTATACTTCAAAAAGAACAATCCCACATCCTGATAAGACACTTTAGGCCATTTTGGTAACTGAGCTCAAGATACGGATGAGCATCTATGATATAATGATATGCTTATGTATCAACTCGTGTCATACGAACGGCAAGAACAAGAGACATTTCGAGTTAGTCGAGGTGCTCAATATGATCATAAGATGCAACTGTACGAGTACAGTCAGCTAACTCATTCACTCATGGAGCTGAGCCCTTCTTGAGGAGCACCAAACTGTGCAGCTACTCAGTCTGCAGCAATGTTAAAGTTATTTGTATTTAAGACCTGTAAGTGGTCAATAACTCTACTGACCAATCCAGATCCCCTCTATAGCCACTAATACATGTGACAATATTCATATATTCATCAGGGAAACTCCTATTGGCCTGGTGTGGGTCAGCTAAATAGTCACTGGTTCGCATATCAGTCTCCCAGTGGGGAGCACTGCCCCCACAGTTGCGACTAAGCCCTCAGCGTTTGTTTCTGGCGAGGCTCCAACCGCCACAGCAGAAGTGTGAGATCTTGTTAACATCTCGTAAATAGTCTTTATATCTCTTCAATATACTGCTAACTCACGTCTTCCTTCAGTGTTTAGATTTAAAATGCTGATGGAGATTGAATGAAAATAAATTACAGAGACGAATAGTGTAAATATCTCCATTTTAAAATCACTGGTATATCGCATTTGTAAACTGTATTTGTGCATTTGTATTAAAAGAGATCTTAGAGAAATGTGATGGGAGGTATTGTCTGCATTCACTTGGCTTAGGTTAGATATCATTAGCAGGCTTTTGTAAACACGGTAATGAACTTTCGGGTTCCAAAAAATGCTGGGAATTTCTTGAGTAGCTGTACAAGTGATGGTATATCAAGAAGGGCCCAGCTCCATGAGTAACTTAAGTTAAGATTACTACTTAAATAAATGAATAATCTTTTTCAGATTACTGGAAACAGTCCACCGACTCAAGAAGAAGCTTGTCGCCTCACTGGCTACTGCATCTGACCTAGTCACGTGCAGTTCTGAGGAGCTGTAGTCACATATGCAGTACACAACATAACCTTACATGAAGCTGAGAACGGAGGGACGGGTTAATTGCAGCGATGAGCAATTCGTTGCCATTTGCTTATGTATGGACGCGAAAATACGTAGTCAAAAGGCGCTCAATTTGAGCTCTGGCTGTGTTAGGGGTCGAGAGTTCAAATCCAGAGTTGAATATGAATCTTTCTGTGTTTAATTGTGACGGCTTCCTCAATCCAAACAACTACAATTCACTCTCATTGAAATACGAAAAGGAATATACAATGGAAGACGAAAGCACATGCCTTTAATATAAAAATGCCTATGTTTTTCTGAATATTTTAAACTATTATATATGTTAACATAGATTAGCCGTATTGTTCTGAATATAAGGCGAGGTTTTACTTTAATCATTGCTTCTTAGAAAATGTATTACAATTTGAATTTATTATTTCTTAATACTGCAGCAGTTACTTACTTCCTATCAGAACCCTCAGAATTTATTGACTTAATCAATTATGTTAAAAAAAATAATTTTGATTTTCTCATTGAAAAAATATGGGAAGAATTTTTTAGTACTTATACTGTATTCCCTGCTGAGACACGATTCCTGATTAGTGCAATTTCTGTTATAAGAATATTAAATATAAAATTACCAAAGTTATCCAAAAAATAAATGCAGACCGAGGTTGAATACTGTAATATGTAGTGCCATGGTTGCTGGAATATATAAAAATATTTGTTCCCCCATTTGAAGTAAATAACGTAATGGAAGTAAAGATATCCTCTGGAAGGATGTACGGGATTGCAAAGGAAGACACTGAAACTCTGTTACTAGAATTGCTATTGTTCACTGCTTGCAGGAAGCTTCATGATATAAACGACGGCAAGTCGTCACGAGATTTCAATAGGGATTGACGCCGGGGGAAGGGTATTTGCGAAATTAGAAAATAACATGGTGAAGATGAGAGAAAAGTGGCAAGAGATTGAAGGAGGAGAAGAAAAGGAAATAAGGTAGTCGTTAGACAAATGGGAAGTTTTATCTGGCATAACGTCTTTTTATTCAGTTCCCCGGGTTTAAAGAATGGCCGAGAGGCTGTAAGAACGATTTCCGGTGGGAAGAGATGTAATGCTGTGAGGGTCATGAGGAGGAAGCACTTATCAAGGGCACTTAAAGTCAGTTTTATTGGTCCCTGATAGGTTGTAAAAGTGTTACGAGTGATAATTCAGTTGAATGTGATGGGCGCAGCAACGAGAGTTCCACGTTGGAATGGAAAGGCTGGTACCGCGGTAGAGAAAAAGAACAGTTGTTACATTCTTGGCGCCAATTTTTCGTTACATCAAATTTCCTCCCTTACAACTTTCATTTTTCTAAGAACCAAGATGTGTATTATTGTTGTTCTTAAATTTCATTTCTCCTCATGATGGAATCGCAGTAGTTTCAGAGTTCTCCATTAGTTTCATGTACAATTTGAATTCTTCAAATTCCTTTTATATACGTGAATATGGTGCGTTCATTTTATTTCGCTTTTTCTGTGCTCATCTGATACATAATCAGATGGTGTTATAACATGAATTAAATTTATTTGTAGTGTAATAACTTACAGATACAAAACATAATATTCGAAATTATTTGGTTCTGGGGCTTCGTCCATTGTCCGATATTCTAGAAACTAGAAAACCCAACGTTTCGGAAAATTGATCTATTCCCGTCCTCAGGTGAGTGGGGGAGACACCTAATTTCTTGTGTCCCTTAGAAAGAGCTAACCTCAGATCAATGAATTGTGATCCAGTTTACGAAATGTTATGTTTCCTACTTTCTAGATACGGGGCGATGGACAAAGCCCCAAAACCCGGTAATTCTGAATATTATATAAAATCGGCAGAACCCCATAGAATCTATAAAACATAATGCTGTACAAACCAGGCTTACTATTTAAATATAGCAACTTCCAACGGAAAGTCCACCTTTTTAATAGTCAATAAAGGAGGGACATTCTTGCTTGCTTGTTCGGGTTACTCTTGGTCCTGAAGATGGGGGCAGCACGTTCCCCCGAAACACTGTAAACTTCAACGACTACTAAGATTATACGCGCTATATCCCAGTAGTTATACTCTTCAGGAAACTCAAAGCTATGTGACTAAAACGTCTTTCTAACGTGACACGCATACTGAGCGTTTTCTATGGCCTCCGAATAGGAACTGTGCTTCATGACGTCAGACAGGTCTCCTTGGACGGGGATCTATCCATCCAAAACTTACATAGAGCAACGCATCATAGAAAGACGTGAACATACGGAGATGTTTCGAGAAAGATTTAAACTCTTTATATATCTATTGGAGCGGTTCAAGGTGATACGAGCCTTTAGAACCACAGCCATTCTTACCGACCTAAACAATTTTATATATTGAAACTTCGAACTTGACAAGCTGAAAGAAATTTCGAAACGAAAATCATAAGAGTAAATTTTGGCTTGCGTATGTTTCAGCAAAATCTGCAGAGTGGCATAAGTAGCAAAGACCAGCTTACTTATGAATGGAATCAGTAAGTTCAGTAGGCGAACCAAGTGAGCTGTCAACATGGGTTGTCATATCAACATTTCATCTTGGGTTGTCCCTGTTAACTACGAAATGCCAGAGAAACCCGAGACTTCTAACAAGAGTGATTACAATTTATATATATATGATATTAAAGAGTCACGGTAGCGTAGTCGGTACAGCGACTGGTTATGAGCTGGAAGACCGAGGGTTTGGAATTTGAATACCGGTAGTGGTAAGAGTATTCTCCTCTCCACGTCTTCCAGACCGGCTCTGGGGACCACACAGCCTCCTATCCAATGGGTACCAGGGGCACTTTCCAAGGGGGTAAAGCGGCCGGAGTGTGAAGCTGACAACTAACCTCCAACTAGTGCCGAGGTCAAGAAAATGTAGATTTATACATCCACTCCCCCATACGCCTTCATAGCGTACTGCTAAATTCATTAAACACGCGAACAACTTTAGTTTTTTACCTTGTTTATGTGGTATTAAAACAGAGAGGTCCAACCCTTCCGTAAGCACCTAACTTCTGAAGGGGTTGAGGGTTATTGAGCTGCTGAAGACTTCTTTAGGGAAGTAGATGCGACATAACCTTTCGTACGAAACACGATTACAAGATTCCATTATGAGCCATTTATATCTAGTGAATATCTTGATACCATATTTCTCCAAGATCCTTTGTAATTGATTATCTTCATATACATGCCTAGTTCTTCCAAATAATTTATTTGTTGGCAGTTTTACTACAAAAACTTAGTGCGAGTCTCACATTTACTCCACGTCTATTGCGTTTTTCGCCCATCTAACTATTCTTCATCTGATTATTTTAAAAATGCTAGGCAAAGAGATTAAATTATTAATTTCCTAACTATGAAATTATATTTTTAAACATTATGCTTCATCATATTCTCACTATTAATCGAATTTATAGTACCATATATGAGAATCGTCAAGTTTACAAATTACGCCCATTTTAATTATGGAGACTCGAGCAAAACCACTATGTATAAATGAAATAAAGAAAATTTCATATACTCTTAGAGAAGAATAATTTTATTGCCATTTCTAGAGGCAACTTCTCTGTCATCTATGTACGGGGTATCAGTATATACTGCAGGTGCTCTCTCTATCGTACATGAAGTTGGTAGATAATCTAATATTATTCATTAGAAAACATTTTGATCTATGGTTCTACAACTCCTTGTTGGGTCTTGTCCACTCCTTCGGGTGGGGGGGGGGATCAGCTCGTCGTAAGGCCGCTGCCTGCACACAGGACAGCACAAACACAGAATAAATGTACACAGATATCCGTGGCCCAAGTGGAATTCGAGCCCACAATCCCGGTGTTCAAGCGGGCGAAGAAGGTTCATGCCTTAGACCGCGCGGCCACTGGGATCGGCATCAGAAAACTTTACAGATCCTAAATCAAATTCTTCTCAGTGATCTCAACTTACATTCTTCGAATTAGCTCAAGTGAACAGAGGTGTTGTGATGATTAATAAAGTAAAATTAACAGCATATCTGGTATACAATTACCACAATAGAATTTTATTCGGGAGCCTCCAGGTTCGAATTCCGTATGGGTACAATATCATTTTGACTAACATTTGTCGTCTTACTCATCTTCTCGACACGGATGCATAGATATTGCTTACACAATAGGTCAATAGGTCATTCATCAACAATAGCCTACCACATTTTTTCCCCCCTTGGCACTACAGCCCCAGCGGGCCTAGGCCTACCTCCATGAACTTCTCCGTTCACTTCGGTTTTTCTAGATCTTACACATTCGGTAGGACTCCTTGGGCGCGTGATCAGCTCATCGCAAGGCCTCTGCCTCTAGACAAACACAGAAAAACGCATACACACAAACTAAACATCCATGCCTTGAGTGGGATTCGAACCCACGATCCCGGTTTCCAAGCGAGCGAAGACAGTACATGCCTTAGACCGCTAGGCTACCGTGACCGGCGAGCCTACCACATTAGATGTTGTAAGAGCTCGGTAGTTAAAACACTGACTTTAAATAGGATAACCAAATCCTACAAGGTAACAAATAATATCATATTTAAATAATATGTCAATGAACTAAATCACTGACAAGTGGAATAACTGCAGTGGGGGGATATTATGAAGGCAGTAGATTCTGGTAATAGTCTTCGGGATTTCTACGAACTCTGACAGGCCTTTCTAATCCGGTTTTTGGGTCCGCTTTTCATTGCCGCTCCATAACAGACCTTAAGTTCATAGAGTTCGCCAACTGCACATCGCTTCTTCATAGACTGGCAGCAATGGACGTACGGTCTTGGAGCAGAAGGAACACATAGAGTATTGTTATTATTGACCGACTGACAGCGAAGTGGGTTGCTTCTGTACGAGAAACGAGGCATCAATTAAGAGAGGCAGTAGCAAGCATGGGAGTTGGGGAAGGAGGAGGAGGTTTTGTGTGGGAATAGGGGGTTGGCTTCTCTGAAACGTGGAGGAGGTGTTCAGACAGTCGGAGGCAGGTGGTGGAGCGAGAGAGACAGGGAGCCCTGCAGGGATTGAGGTGGCAGCGGCAGGAAAGCCAATGGACCCCCAACGCCGAATCAATTTCGCAGTGAATTGTTTCTCTCGCGTTCGCGGTCTTGCGCGTTTTGAGGGAAGGGCAACGAACAGAGAGAGATGTCTCGAGACAGAGCAGGATAAAATAAATGTTTAGAGGATGCGAAAATTTTGTCATTTGCAGAAGGAGATGAGATTAAAACCTAAACATTCACACATACAGTAGTGTGTAGGAAGCTCAACCATGACTAGACAGCTGAGGGAGAGAGTGGAGATCTTCAGAAGGCAAATGTGTTTTCCAGGGAGCATGATTCACCTATACCGCCGGTTTATTACTGCATTTACCTGACTGAAATGTCCAACGACAAGAACAAGATCGAATTCCGTGACCCAGTAGTAGCACGCCTATCTAGTATTCGAGACAAGCCGTATTCGACCCTGTTCCACAGACCGGTTATGGTAAATGAGATTTATATGAGAATGAGAATTATAAACGTCATTAAGTAATCTAACAATTAATCATGTGGATGGTGGTTCATGAATCTATTACTTGGAATCTGGCAGTTACTCAGCGGGTTTCAAGGATCATAAATATTCGTTCCTGAATTCAAGAAATACTGCGGTTGCATTCTATTCTGAGCCACTTGATTCCATTAAATCTGCTCAACCAGTTCATTAGAATTATGATTATATCAGTGCGTAGTGCTTGAAGAGCCAACTGAAACAGAAATACATAGTAATGTAAACCGATACATGCGTTTCTTGGCTTCTATGAACTGAGGTAAATTACCTTACACCTGTGAATCCGAATAAAAATTAGCAGTGCTAACAATTCGATTACAACAATCAGTCAGACTTCCATATTAATAAACATTTTGAAAAATAAGTTCATAT
Source organism: Cryptotermes secundus (assembly GCF_002891405.2). Taxonomy (NCBI): domain Eukaryota; kingdom Metazoa; phylum Arthropoda; class Insecta; order Blattodea; family Kalotermitidae; genus Cryptotermes; species Cryptotermes secundus. The sequence goes on along the minus strand of NW_019730106.1, from coordinate 589,115 downwards.
TTGATATAACTGGATTCATTACATACGAAGAATTGAGTATGATATATTTGCGAAACAAATTTAAAAACGCAAAACCTAAGAGAGGAGGGACTTCGTAAGATCCGGAAAAAACTCTGGCATATCAAATATTGAGATTTCTGAAGCTTGTCGAAACACACATTCCATGACGCCGAAGAAACCAAGGGAGAGAATGCCACTTCCACTAGCAATGACAGTATTATTGCTATTAAAACTAATAATAGTATTACTGCCCGTATGGTAGTACAAATGCTAGTGACAGAAGTACCAGCAAAGCTATTTTCACGTCATGGAGTGCGACTATAGAAGGGGTTTTAATTGATAACTGAATTTATTGGTCACTTTAACACACAACTCGAGCCTGTTTATTACAAATCACTCAAACATGCAGACCAGTTTTCTCAGTCACGGTCTTCAATGCTCTGCATGGTAACGTCTTCCAACATTGGACGTTCCTCTGCTTCCAGGTTCACGTCCTTGCAGGCTGGCGGCCATCTCACACCTAGCACCCAACCTCCAACCACCAACCTAACTACCGTCTCAGGACTGTCTCTTAATCGCAGTTGGTTCTCGTTATACAGTCTCGGCACGGACCCCACAGAAAACGCACTTTCCAACAGCTCTTCAATTTTTGCGTGTTTCTTGCGGCTAATATGTGATGGTTACTGAGCAGTTGCCTAGCAACGGCTGTCTCTGCTGGTTTCACAATTCTGATTTTCAGCAAATATGCCACGCAATTAACAGGAGTAGCAGTAATAAAAATGTTCAATCTACTGATTAGTATAAGTGGAAACCCTGATTTGACGTTCTCACTGAGGTCAATGTCAAGATTGCAGTCTATTGAGATGAGGCCCTAATATCAAACTACAAGACAGAAGAGCGAATTTTGTCACCAAAAACGGAATGACTTAGTCTCACCTCTGATATTCGTTGATTATAACTGATAGACATTGGTAATATTAATTTACCTAATCCTTTCAGCCGCACTATGGCCTTGTGGTCGACTCAGCCTCTAACAGAAATGAGTACCAGGAATTAATTAAATAATTTTCCTGTGGAGTAAAGCGCGACCGGCGCGTAATGCTGACAACCTTACCGCCATCTTTGAGCCGATTGTCTAGACAATGTGGGGAACCTCAACACCTTACAACCCTCCACGGCCTGTTACAGTGATAGCTTTACTTAATTTTACTTTACTACTACTATACTGCTACTACTACTACTGCTGCTGTCACTGCTACTACTANTACTACTACTACTACTACTACTACTACTACTACTACTACTACTACTACTAACAATAATAATAATAAAACGTGTAATGGTTGATGGCAATAAAAGCTACAGATATTTCAGAGGCTGTGGCAGGAGAGCACTGTTAGGAGGGACAACACATCAATCAGACTGAGCAGTTGTTAAACGCTTGGAGTTTGAATTAGAGAGCAGTGTGCCAGGCAGACTCATCAGCCGGCAATTACGAGGAAATCGGTGAAGGCAGAACAGGATTCGCGCTGCAAATATATGTCGCAGGGAGACTGTATTTGTTGCGGTCTCCGTCTGTATCTCTAGATGCGAGTATTTCAATCTCAGGTTCGACTCTCTGATTGGCGGGTACTAATACATCACGTCTCTTAATTTAACAGGCCATGAAGTGTTTCATTCTACTAGACGCAGCTTTGATTAATTGTTAAATTCTTTAATTAAAGATGGCTAAAAAATTGTAAAGAATGGGATATAGTAGGGAGACCGTGAAAATTTCAGTACAAATGTAATTAATTTAAATGTAAAGCAATACGATACTAACTAAGGGACAGGCGCCACACCGTGATAACCATGATCCAAATGTTGAATTCTTAACCTATAGACTATAAGTCACTTTAGTATAATTAAAAATGAAGAGATAATCCAAGGCATTTTTACTTGACAGATAACTATGATTCTAAAGTAGTGACGACTAAATAAAAGAAGATAATATGGGCGGTCCACGTGGGATGAAGGTTGGAGATGAGAAATATAGATCCTTAATAAGGAAAAAACATAATACAGCGGTACGTGATAGACCTAGACGTAGGGGGAAATAAAATGTTATTAAAACTGTTTTAAAATATATGGTCTGGACTGTATTAAACATGTTTACGAAAGGTTGGTTAAATCTAGTCTAATTATTGTTGAATAACCAAATTTCAGAAAAAAAATGACTAGAATAAGCAACTCCTTGACCTCTAGTCCGCAAGCAAACTATACTGACCGAGCGACCGCCGCTTGTCGGCGAAGTTACTGTCAAATTTTGCGGATAGAAGGTGCGGCGTGGACAGCGCAACATAGTGCAGAAATTACGTAAAAGTACCCACATGATGATGACGATTCAGAAGGTCGAAATATGTAGTACAAGTAACATTTATAAAAATATGGCAACGTAGCACACCAACAGTCTCTGAGCCAGCTAAGAAGTTGGACGTTCAAGACCGCCCACCCCAAATGAAACCATTATCCTTCGGGTTCTAAGAAATACGGAGCAATTTCTTGGCCAGCTTACCCAATAGTCAATTTTGAAGAAGGATCCTGCATAGTGGAGTTACCAGTCAATGAATCAATCAATATTGCAATTGTGATCATAAAAGAACAAACTTAAACAAAGTAAGAGGCGAGAATAGACGGCAAGTGCCCTCGAGGAAAGAATAGTGACCAGATCCACTATACGGTTTAGGAGCCTTTATCTTAGATTATTTAACGACGATAGTAAAACTAAACTTAAGTAGCGCAGATGTAAATACGACCATGAATGGTAACTTGGTAAAGATTTCTAAGAAGGCGGCTGTGCCCAATTTGAAAGTACAATTCTGTAATTTGCCTGGATAAACTGAGTAAAACTAGCCAACTACCTGAATTTAAATCTGCAGCCAATCGAACTCAAGTGTTACTTCTACATTATCTTTCTGGGTTTGTTTTTGAGAAGGACATGAGTAAATACTTTTAGCCGAAAAGCCTTGGTGGACCATTCAAGAGACCGACATGAAAGTAGGAGAATAATAATGAAAGTGTAAGATTTTGGGTTTTCACGGCGATGACTATGAAGAAAGCAATCTTCTGGGATGTGGGGCCGTGTAGATCTTGTGTAAACCGACATTTCGGAGGAATGTTATCACCTCCCTAAAATGGAGACGGTACATTCCTCCGAAACGTCGGTTTGCAGATGATATACATGGCGCCAACATCACATAAGACGACATTCTTCAATATTAAAAGTGGATCTTCAAGAAATTGAGTGAAAAAGACGTGAACTAGATTTATCCAGCCCTCAGTAGACTGCACATTGTATATGTAGAGAAAAGGTAAAGTAGTCCCTGACACCAGGCAGCACACGTATTAAAGATAAGCAGCGGCACGCACACAGGGAGCCTGCACAGCGTAAAATACCTGAACGGTGCTGAGAGCAAGTAGTAGTCCTGCAGCACTGTAGACCTTGAGCAGGTATCCTTGTGAATGTTGAATTTTAAATTTTAAAATTTAAATGGAAGATTTTAAAAATACCAAAACTCAAAAATCAAATTGACGTATGCAAATTAACAAAGATTTTATAAATATGTGACAAATATCAGCGAGGGGATTCTGATATATCGGGACCTATTAACAACAGAGAAATTAACAATTAAGAAAGCTGGTGTTTTTCAATTTTAAGCTACGTGCAGTGTAACAGCTACGTGAGAGTATACACCTGATGATGGCCATTTACGGCCGAAACATGTAGTGTAGAAGAAAAGAAGACAAAAGAACTACAATAAATTGTTGCACTTAGGACAGAGTGTGTGTCATACATAGTCCCTGGGCTTAATTAATTACGCACCACACTGTAAAGACGTATGGGGTAGCGGAGGTATAGCTCCACCATGCTTGACCTCGACACTAAATTGAGGCGAATGGTCAGCCTCACGTCACGGCCTCTTTACCCCGGGGAAAAGAGCCTCCTGTATCCGTTGGATAGGAGACTGAGTGGTCATCAGATCCGGTCTGGACCCTACTCCTACCAGAATCGAACCCCGAACGTCCAGCCCATAGCCCGTCTCTATGCCAACAGGGAAAGTTACTGTCCAGCTGAGCGACTATCAGATTCGCAAGAAGAGTTGAGCTACACTGAGTTAGTTGTCGAAGTCTCATTATAAATTCCCTAGTTCAATAAATATAAACTGTGACAAGTTTGTTGCGAGACTAGCGGGCACCTATCACACACGCTTTTCAAGCGGCCGATGTCATAAGCATGTAAGACTGGACATAATGGGGGGGGGGGGAGTGGGAATGTTGCTTAGCAGTGGTGTGGATGTGTCGGTCTGAAGACAGCACTCCTTGCTGGTCCCCTTGCACACCTCACAGCATGGCGCGAGTTCTGTGTTAATTACCGCCCTGTCACGACCAGCAGAAGTAAGGGGTGACGGCTAGGCTAGGCGAAGCGAGGAAAACGCTCCGACATCCTGGTCTCTGGAAACAGTAGGGATTTTAAGGCTCTGCTATGCTGGGGAGATTATCGTTGGCCCGAGATTCTAGGGATTAAGGCCTAAAAGGAGAGTCGGTGTGTATGTGTAGAAGAGAAACAGGGTCACACAAACGTAAGGAAAGATGAGAAAAGAATCTGGATAAAGGATGGAATTAAAGATCCATTTCTTCTCTTGTATCGTCTTCTTCTTTGGTTATGAGATACCATGTTGCAGCTGAACCGTCTGGCCAAGGCTACGAATGTTCAGCCTACGAAGCCACTTAGAAGGCAAACTGATCGATACTAGCTTCATGTTTAACTGAGCTTCTTAATTTTTAACAAAACAAAGAGAACTGCAGTTTCCTTCCTTCATAACAGTCACATATCCAGCTCCATTTATTCCTGTCATCACAGCTTCTATATACACGCTACACTTAGTTATCTAACTCATTTTTCGACATTTCGGCCATCATCCACTAACTGCATGGTCAAAATTAACAAAAAATGAAATAGATGTATCTACAGAAAGAACAAAACTTAGGATTAAAACATTTTTAACAAGTTTGATTTGTTTCATTCTGGTCCGTAACAACAACAATTACAAATTATAAATCACTCCGTCCAATGTGACCTGTAAGTTTTTTTTATGTAGTAAAAAACTTACAGGTCACATTGGACGGAGTGATTTATAATTTGTAATTTTTAACAAGTTTGCAGCTTTCAAATTTAACTCTCTAAAAAGGACATATACGGTTGCATTAGAATATACAAAACTCTAATTTTGCCCTTGGTTCTGTATGGGTGTGAAACTTGGTCTCTAACATTAACGGAGGAACATAGACTGATGGTGTTCGAGATCAGGGTGTGGAGGAGAATATTTGGACGGAAGAGAGATGAAGTGACAGGAGGTTGGAGAAAACTGCATAATGAGGAGCTTCATAACTTTTACTCTTCTCCAAGTATAATTAGAATGATCAAGTCAAGGAGGATGAGGTGGGCAGGTCATGTAGCATGAATGGGGGAGACGAGCAATGCGTATATGATATTGGTGGGAAAGCCAGAGAGAAAGAGACCACAGGGAAGACCAAGGCGTAGGTGGGTGGACAATATTAGAATGGATCTTAGAGAGATAGGATGGGATGGTATGGATTGGATAGAAAGGATAGGGACCAGTGGAGGGCTCTTGTGAACACGGTAATGAACCTTCGGGTTCCATAAAATGCTGGGAAATTCTTGAGTAGCTGCAGAATTGGCAGCTCCTCCAGAAGGGCTCAGCTCCATGAGTAAGTAAGTAAGTAAGTAAGTAAGTAAGTACGGTAGCATTGTTCCCCAAAATATCCAATCGACAACACAAAATATACTCACTGAAAACACTAGCCAATATAAGGGGTAAGAAGTTGAACCAACAGGGACCGTGCGCATCTGAAAATGGCCGGATGGCCGGAAGATCGAGGTATGCAGTAGATAATTAGCATACAGTGTACTTATACAGGATGTGTGCTCACGGAAATAAATGCAAATGGAAATACAACATGCCGACCACAGTGGCAGCGTGGTCTAAGGCATGAACTGTTTTCTCTCGCTCGAACACTGGAATCGTGGGTTCGAATTCCACTCCAGGCATGGATGTCTGTGTGTGCGTTTATTCTGTGTTTATGTTGCCCTGTGTGCAGGTAGCCGTCTCACGACAGGCTGATCGTGCGTCCAATGTGTGAAAGAGATTATATAACTGAAGAAGAGGTCAGGGCCCAACAAAGAGCTGTAGAGCCATTGATGAATGAATTAATATGCAACACAATATGATGGAATATAAGACCGCGTAGTGTAGAAAAGCTTGTAACCCGCTTTCACGCTGGTTTCTTGTTGGCTTATTTTTCGAGCCTGAAGATGGAGGCGACTTGTTCCACTGAAATATCGATCTTAAGGTTTGATCGAAATTTGTATCTTCAGCGTCCATAACACAACAACGGGGGTGTCGAGTGTCATCTGTCTGTAAGTGTGTACATGCCCCTTGCTTATTCTTGAATATTTGGTCGGATTTTATTCTTATATTCTTTCGGTATGCAAGAGCGCATCTATCACACGTGAATATGAACATTCTACATACAAAAACGTAGGCCTTTAAATGTCCTCCAAACAAAATGGTCATTTTCTTGACAACGGCTCTAACGAATTTTACTAAATTTCGTTTATTTATGTAGACTATGGCTCTAAACGGAACTTCATTGGCGGTATCTTCAGAGAATTAGCGGAGCGCGCACTAGAAGTCCTAAAGTCTACGTGCTTAAGTTCGTGTAATCAGCGACCTGCAACGGTCCATCACACGACAACTCATTTCGTTTTCGCATCACGATCATACATGAGAAAGTAGACGCAATGTCTCTCCACCGATCTCTTCCGATTTGCATTCGTAGCATCGCAACTCCGCAATTAGAACGACCAAGTTAGGAAGGATCAGATGGACAATACATGTAGCACGCATGAGCGAGAAGAGGAATATATAAACATTTTTCTTGGAGGGAAATCATAAGGATAGAGGCCATTAGGAAGAATTTGGTTCAATTGGGACAATAGTATTAAAATTTATCAAATAGAAATAGGATGGGGTGGTATTGATTGGATTCATCTGGCTCGGGATAGGTACCAGTTATAGGCCTTTTGTGAGCATGTAATGAGCCTTCGGGTTCAATAAAATGTTAGGGAAATCTTGAATAACTTAGAGATTGCCATCTTCTCAAGAAAAACTCGGCTCCTCAGGGTTAGACAGCACCGCAACATGGCTCTACAAAAGACCGGTGGTTAAAAAGGATCTCACACTCTTATATATTAATAACAGTGTACAAATTAAGATGTTTTTGTATTAAGTACAGTAAGCAGTTCTAATCATAGAGACTGTTCAAAATTAACTAAGGAGAACATATGAAATGAAAGACGCTCTTCTTACCCTCCCAGCTCTGGTAACTGTGTTGGCTGTGCGTTATAAAGAAGTCTTCATTATTGGAATGCTTTCTTGTACCTTCATACGTCTGGCCTAGATGTAGTCTTCTGTTTAATCCACACAAGGATCTATCTGCAGTTGATTCTATGACGAAGTTTTACATCAGCCTATTCATCATTATTGGCAAAACAGCCCTTTTGTGTCGTAGTCTTCCTTAGAAGAATTCTGCCAGAATTCTCTATTTCGTCGTGAAATAGACCAACCGATTTTCACTTCTTTGTATTTCTCAACAGTAATCTTTTACAGAGCAAGGTCGTCAGCCTTGCATCCAAACCCCAGTATCGGGGCCATTAACCTATTAGGAAAGTCATATAATCGCAAATATCCCTCAATTGAACATAAAAGGGAAATATTTCAATAAACGTTATATCCCCCGTACAGGCATACCATCTGACTGTTGCCTAGCATGTGACTAAAACTTGCAAGATGACCGTAGAGGTTTTTGTATTATTGGACCAAATTGGTGAAAAACTGTAGCTTTATGGTGAAGGTTTGCTAGCTTCATTTGAAAAACACTTAAGAGCGAGTGACCAATTTTTGCAGTCCGGGACCGTTTACTGAACTCACGTACAGCTATATTCCACATCTGGAGGAAATCTCATCTGTTTAAACCTACTGAAGTTTCCTTACGGTAATGGAGGTCGTACTTAACACAAAAACTAGGCGAACGCCTGTGAAGTAATTACAAGAGAACTTAAATTCACATGTATATTCTCTGTTTAACTGCAGTTTGTCTCTCATAGATAGGTCCTAATGTCTCTCATACACGTCCTCAAGATATTAAGCCAGTCCACCCCTGATGTCGTATGTGATGATGTCTTATTCCTAGTGAAGTGAGGTCTAATGATGGGTTGGAATCCGATATAATGTGACCTAACAAACTGGCGAGGCGTGAAGAGAACGAGGCCCATTAGCTGTCTCTGTGTATGCGTGTTTCGGATTCTTGCAGTCACCTCTTCTCATCCTCACTTCCTTTCTTCCTCTTCGCCTTCCCCAGTCAGCCTCATGCGCTTCACCAGAGAAGGAGAGGCGTGGAGACCTTTCCTCTTGCTAATGTCTTTTAAAACAAAACGCAAGTACTACCCTCTTTTCCTTCCTCTTCCTAATCTCAGTGGCGTGAGATCAGTGCGATCAGAAATTTCTCAAATCCAAATTGCAAAGCTTTCAGACAGTGATACAAGGAAACTTAACTGTCCTCTGGGTAACAGGGAACGAAAGGTTATATATCTAAACTCACGAGCCTTGTCAGTGGACGAGTGCGTTAATAATAAGGTACTATTCTCGTATTCCAAATGTAATTGTTATGAATCTCTGAAGGAAACAGACTGCCTAAATAAAGTGTTTCGTGGTTCCCCGTTTCCTTCCAAAGGAATAATGGGGTATCGACCAAGGACCCCTCCCCATTTTTTGTAATTTGTCTCTATAGCTCCACCCAACATTCCACCGGTTGCGATGGGTCTATCATTAGCCCATTTGTTCTGGTCATGTCAGGAGGCAGAGAGAAATCTGACTCTTAATTATGGGGACTACAATACCCACTATTTCTCATAAAGTGACCATACTACGTACATACTCAGTGGAACTACTACCTACATTTATTCAACTCGTTTTATGAAAAAGGTATAGTCCTACAAGTGTAAGAGATGGGGCAATACAGGCACAACGTTTACTATCTTAACATCCAGCCTTAAAAATATGCTAAAAGCGGAACGTTCTAATAAAAAGTTGCTGTTTCGTAATTACTTCATACGAACGCCACTGTTGCGGCAATGGCATCTTTAGAAGGCCATGACACCATCATGGGCAAAGGCGTCACTAAATTCTCGTTGGCACTTACTGCCTTACTTGGGGTAGTGGGAGGATATGCCCACCCTTCAGCGTGAAGCCTAGGAGCATTAAAGGGACGTCGTCTCCTCCCCTTCTACGCCTTGTAGCATTCTCTCAGCAGATTCACTAACAGCGGGCGCAGCCTATGTCGTCGCACACTTCATATTTCACCATGATGCGTGCAGTAGCAACACAGAGAAATCCATGAGTACTTACAACGGAGCGAAGTGACAAGAAGAAATACTCTCTGTTCCTGATATGTGCACTCTCCTAGGTGAGAATCGAAGGACTAGGGAGCAAGGAGAACGATAAAAATACTAACATAAGAAAATCCAGAATCAGATAATTCTGGAGTATGCAAAACAATTTAATCTGTAATCATCCACAAAGAACCTTCAAGGGCTAAAAGAGACATGGGAGGATTGCAGAACAAATCATTCTTCAGGAAATATGCCTACGTTTTTATGTAATTCGGGGTTTATCAATGTGCTTTGGGTGACTGCAAGTAACGGACGCTGAGAAACTATGGTAACACCCTGTGGATTCTATCTAAAGGAAAGACTCTAATTAAAATAATTACATTATAAGTAGCTTTTCAAGTTGTGTTCGTACTTCAAAAGATTTTCAGAACTTTGTTCTGTAACATTATCTGACGAAAGTACACAAAAAACAACAAACAGTTTTCTTAGAATATATCGCTTACCTCTATTCAATAATGTGACATCTGATCACAACATAAACACCTAAAACTCTTCAACAGTTGAGTTCTTATATTGTTTAAGTAATTTCAAGAAAAGCAAATTACGTGTATGACACAATACTCGTACTTGCAAATCAATTTTGGAGTGAGCACTCTAAGAATTGTGTGTGGTGTCCAATTCTATATCACGGGATTACAGCATGAAACGAAATCTACATTTTCTCTTAACACATTTTAAATGAGGACGAGTATATTTTTACAAAATAAATAAAATTTATAGAACTTGTAATTCCTTGATTATAATTGTAAGGGCTACGGAGCCGTTTAGTCTGGTAAAACTATATCAGAATTTCGGAGGAACTCGCCACCTGCATATTCAGGTTTGTCTGTCCCATAAATATTTTATTTTATGGAGATGTAATTTCTGACCCCCTCAACATCACAAGATACGTACTTTACAAATTGCAGAATCTTGGGCCTGAAATCGCCCCCACCTTCCTGACATGACCGTAGCCCTTTGTATGGCACTAATTATAGCGGATGGACAAAATCACTAAAGAACTCCGTCACAGTAAACATTTCCCCTTGACATTCAAATTCTGAACCTACTGATATAATCCTGCTCAATTCTGATCCGGTAACCACAGGTTATATATTCTAGGATTTTACTTTACACGTGGGTGTTTAATTATATGTTTAGGAAGCAACTCCTAAGTTACAAAACTTCTTAACGTCACACTGAATTCTGCACGGCAGCCCCATTCAGTCTGTGTGCGGGAAGCACTTCCCATTTTGCCTGTTCTCCGCATTCACAGTCACCGCCCTAGTTCCTTCTCTATACTGGCATTTTGCCAAAATTAACAAGCGTAAAATAATCATTTATAAGTGTATTTTTTTTTTTCATTAGCACCTGAAATCGTATCATATCTGCTTCACAACTTGGAGAACCCTCGTTGTAATCTTAGTTCCTAGACTCGACGACGTATATCAAGGTTATCCTCAGTCCCTTCAAGCAATTCTAAAATAATTACTTCAACAGGTTTCAACAGCTTCTTTCCACATCCTTTCTAATTAATCATCAAAAGATTCGACGCTATACTTTGTTAAATAACGCAAGAATCAACCAATACCTACTGCCTCCCTACAACTTGGATTCCAGAGAAAGTTATTAGTATCTGTCTATTTATGGCGCTTTGTTGGACTTTAGCTGTTTTTTCCACTTTCTTGATCGTTTACATAGTCGGTAGGACTCTCTGGACGGGGGATCAGTCAGTAGCAATTCCTCTAACTGCACAGAGGACACAAAAAAAAACAAAAAAAAACGCACACAGACACTCTTGCCTCAAGCGGGACTGGAGCCCAGTTTTCGAGTGGACGAAGAAAGTTCAGGCCTTAGACGGCACGGCGACTGTGATCAGCGTTATTCTTATCTGCAGTCGGGAAATGTTCAGTATTCTGAAGAAAAAAAGTAAACTCCTGTGATAGTAATTTGAAAATAATGAGGACAGTTCTGTCCTTATCTTCCTGTGTCATGTAAAAAGCCCATCAGACAATTAGCGATGGTTCTGCAAGAAAATCCTATGTCACTAGCAGAATTACGTCTTCAAAGGTAAGAGACCGGAAGTTATATGAATAAAACTGAAAAATTCAGACGTTATATTTGCAGTTATTTACTTAAAAATGCAAACCTATGTCTATTTAGACAAACATTTATCTTCAGTGGATGACCTATATAACTTGTTTACATAGTGAAAATAAATTTTAGATTCCTGTAATGTGAGAAAACCCATTGTTAGGTACTTCGAAGGAACAACTTCCAGTTTGTTCATAGGGGCATTATCTCGCCCCAGGACTTTCTGTACAGATTGCCCGTATTTGCGAAGTGAATTCTTGTGGGCATTGCTGTCAAGTGAAACTAGAAGGAAAGAGAAATTGAAGGCGGAGACGCACGGAGAAGCATTAAGAGTTGGAAGTACTATAAAGCTTGGAGATCTGAACTAGGCAGGCGACAGAAAGTAGTGGATTAAATGTTATATCACGGATCTCAATGTCGAAAGCCATTGTCTTAAATAGTACATTTGAATTTCCAAATAATACAAACCTTGAAAGCTGTGAAGTGCATTGAAATTTTACGAAGCCTAGAACAGAGCTGAAAGGATGGCCTACGTTTTTAATAGTAATGAACTCGAGATATTATGATTAGGTTTTGAGACATGCAAGGCATTAACGCCAGAATTCCAATAAAGTGATATTTTTAAAAGTCCTTCATATAAGATTTATCTTTCATAAACTAACACATATCAGATAGAAGAAATTTATATCTTCAGAAGGTCTTCAAAATAATTGGCTTTATAAATATTTAAAATAGGTCTGATCCAGAGAAGGGAGCGATAAGTATAACGCAGAATTCATTTTTGCTTCAATTAAAGATTTTCATAATTACTTCAGTGTATTGTAGCAGTCCTAAAATAAACTAGATATTAGATAACATTAAATAACAAAACAACATTGTTCAACTGAGTACATCATTACAAGTAGCCCTAACTTGCCAACGTCTTATGTTGTATGTTATGTTATGTAAAATTACATTTTATGTTGCTTTGCGTATTACACCAAACTGTATTTATTGTGTTTCGAAAAGAAGATTTTCAGATACTGTATTCATAACATAGTAACACAGTGAAAATTAAAGTGTCATTAGTGAAGGAAGAAGGTTAAATACTACAGCTTTTACTGCCACTAAATATGTGTGCTTTCTTACTTTCGTCGTTGTGTAAAGCAGAAATTATGCTACGGTGTTTTCTGTGAAGTTTGCAAATAGATATGCTACGAATATTTTCTGTCACACTTTATGGAACCAGTTTAATGGAAATTGATAGTTTGGGCATATTAAGTAAAAAAAAAGGTAGAAAATTATTATTTGTTTCATTGCATTAGAATGTATAACATTGGAGGAAGAGAAAATATATTCTTTTGACGACACGTTGTTTAAAGAGTACATTTAAGTACTCGTAGATCCCAAAGGATTCTGAAGATGGTGTATATTACTCAGAATTACTTAATTTTTTTTTTACTTTTCCTATTGTCCGGTACTCTAGAAACTAGAAATATAACATTTCGGAAACTGGATCTATTTCCGTCCTCAGGTTAGGTGAGGAGGTGTGGAGGAGAACACCCACTCTGTTGTGTCCCTTAGAAAGAGCTAACCTCTGAAAGGTGTTGTCCATAGATTGAGGTGAGTTTTTCCTAAGGGACCCGAAAGAGGACTTGTCTTCCCCTCTCACGAGAGGACGGAAACAGATCCAGTTTCCGACAGGTTGTGTTTTCTAGTTTCTAGAATACCGGACGATGGACAAAGTCCAAAAACCCAGTAATTCGGAGTACATTTAATCCTTAGTTACACTTCATATTGAAAAATTAATGTTGTTAAAGAGGAGAAACAAAATTCAAGATATGTAAAGTATGAGATTATTCCCAATACTCGGATGTAGGAAACTGTTTATGTACACAGTATCACAGTCCTGAATATAGAATTATTTCCATATTATTAATCTTTTGTACAGTCTCCGGTCCATCGCAGCCATAACAAGTTTCATAGTGCAAAAGTAATCTCTGGCTATCACTTTTTCGTTGCCTGGCAACCACCTAATTTACCAAGAGTTAATTATGTAGCAGCATGGAATACTAATTAAAATCATAAGATTATTATAATAAAGTGGTGTACAGTATGCTGAGAATTCGACAGGAAGCATCGTCAACTTCTGTGCTATTAACATCCCCTGTTGCGTGTTACGGAATGATAATATGCACAAATATTCAATAGTAATCCGTCTACTTTATATATTATACTACACTTCACATATCTACATCCAACCTTTATCAACAGTCACAGAACAGACCTGAAATATTAAACCAAAAGCCTGCTCAGTTTTTCATGACTTACGAAATAACTTACGTTCATTGCAATATGTTAATGCTCAACAATTCATTGCTATGGTAACTTTCAGATCTGAACATTCCTCTCGTGAATATATTATATAAGGATAACTGATTTCATTCCAGGTAATTTTACGAATAACCCCAATTAAATATTATTTATATTCTTACACAAAAAGCAACTCGAAAGCAAGAGGCAAATAAAACAGAAAGAAAAAGAACGACAATAAATATAAAATAAATGACGAATGAAAGAAAAACAAAAAAGAAGAAGAAAAAGGAAAGGAATAAAAAAGAAAAACAAAGAAAGCTGAGGGAAATGAAAAGTACATCGTGGGCAGTAAGAGGAAAAGAAAATGTGGAAGAAAAATTATGAACGAAACGTGAAGCAGGGAAGCCGAGAGGAATACCCCATGCTACTTGGAGACCCGCAGCTCCTCCAGATTAGAAATTCATTTGAATATTTCCGGCCCCGCGGTCGGGAAGAAGAAGAAGAAGAAGCAGAAGACGACGACTACGAGGGGAGAAACTGGTTGCTGCTGCCGAGAGACGTAAGATTCCGACTCCCCGCACATCAGGGAAGGGAGCGGAGAGGAGGAGGTAGTTAGTGGAAGTATTGTGAAGTGACAACAGAGAGAAAATCAAGTAGCTAACACTTTGCATCTCCTCTTCAGAACTGGGTGAGGAGCTGTACACACAGCCGCAAGTATTCTTATGCACACGGCTCGACATAAGGCCATCAAATCATTAACCTCAATGATGTCAGACACGTACATCCGACAGTGCAGACGATCCTTGGCATTGTTTTCTTGTTTACTTATTTATCTATTCGTAAATTAGTTTGCAACGTTCTGTTAATTTCGGAATAGAAAATATGCGAGATAAATTTGCAGTGTTGAGGAAGAAAATATTTGTCACGCGTTTTAAATCGATTTCAAAGACTGAAAGATTGTTTGTTACTTAACGAAGATGTGTGTGTCGGGATTACATAACATCGAGAATGTAACGTAGAATGGTCGATTTAAAAAAGGTACGTTCGTAGTAACATTTCCCTATGTCACTATGAATGATCCTGCTCTGTATCTTTGTCTTTGTCGAAAGCATTCACAGTTATATCCCCACATGTTGAAATTTAAAATGATTGGAATGAAGTAGCAATTACAAGAAGTTCTACGGCTAAGTACGTGCTTCTTTCTCGGTTGGAGTGAAGACGGGTTGGTAGAAGGGAGTTGAATAGAATATTTGGATCCCAGAGGTAGAAAATTACAGGATGCTGGAAATATTGAGTTCGATTTGTCCCATATCTAACAAACACTGTTCGTGTTACATGTATATGTTTGTCCTACATGTGTCTTGTGTTATTTTCTTTTACACTTTATTTATTTGTTTGTACTAATTTTGTAATTAGCTCCTGCATATGCTGTCATCTAAAAATTAAATTATTATTATCATTATCATCATGATCGGGGGTACGGGTTGCGTATTTGGTTGAGGCACTATGTTACAAGCCGGATGGTCGCGGGTTCTATTCCCGATAAAGTCATTGGATTTTTCAATTGACTTAATCCTTCCAGCCGCCTTATAGCCCTGGGGTCGATTTAGCCTCTAACAGAAATGAGTACCAGGTATATTCATGGGGGTAAAGGGCGGCTGGCGGGTAGGGCTGACAACCTCACCGCCATCTGTGAGCCGACTATATAGAAAAAGGTGGGATACAAGACATCTCACAACCCCATGGCCTTCACTGCCTATTACAGGGATAGCTTTACTTATATCACCATCACCACTCATATGTTATAAATTGCCTCGTGTTGTACTTCGTGTGTGTTCGTTTTTGTTTTCCCTCATGCTCACTTTGTGATTGACCCTTGGGCTGTTGAGTTAGTACGCAAATAAATAAGAATTGAATTATTATTAGTAGTATTATTATTGGTATTTGGGCTATTCAGTAACCATGTAAATAAAGTACTGAAGATAACTATCGCACAACCCATAATATATTACTTGGAAAATTATTTATATATTCTTTCGGCTTATCCTTTTCGTGCTTTTAACTCATTCTCTCTTTTCTTCTTTATTCTTTCCCATCCATATATCGTTTGCTATCCTTCACCCCACTCCTCAGAACAGTACCTTCATACACGCTTCTCCAGTTCCTTTATTTTACATCTTTATTTCATTCCCTCCTTTCTCCTATATTCCTTTCATTTGTCAGGCCTTATCGTCATTTCTGTTCCCGTATCTTATCAGAGGAAGGAGATAGTTTGGGGGCTTCCTTACGTCCCAGAACGGTACAAGATTGTCTAGATTTTTCCTTATATTATTAATAGTACCGGCGCTACGGCAGAACCCGCGTTCTTCCTTGGAGTGACAACAATTTAACTTTATAGATGTGCAGATTATTATCATTATAATTAGCATCATCATTTTTGCATTATTTCTAACGCTTTAAAAACTGCATTTCTTCTAAATATTATAAAAAAATTCAGTTGGTACTTAAGGTAACACATTACGTCTCCGCTAAAAAAGACAAACCAATTAATACTGTTTAAGGAAAAATAAAACGCTGTTTAATTGTGAGAACCATATTAAACCCACAAATGCACTTTATGGATAAAATGAAGAATTTTATTTTGTTAAAAGAAGTGGAACATACTGTGCTTTAAAGGATTTCGCTAATCTCAGAAAATGTGAGATGCGGATTTTGTGTTTAGCAAGTCATTGAACTGACGATTTTGTTTCGATATTTCACTCCATCAGTATGCACTGTCTTCCCTCGCTTGGAAACCGGGATCGTGGATTCGAATCCCACTCAGGGCATGGATGTTTAGTTTGTGTGTGTGCATTTTTCTATGTTTGTGTACAGGTAGAGGCATTGCGACGAGCTGATCACCCGCCCAAGGAGTCCTACCGAATGTGTAAGATCTAGAAAAACCTAAGTGAACGGAGAAGTTCATGGAGGTAGGCCTAGGCCCACTGGTGCTTTAATGCCAAGAAAAAAAACACTCCATCGCCAAACAAGCACAATTTGCCTAATAATGAGTCCAAACCGACTCCACCGACTTACATTTCGAAAATTCCTTCATGAATTTTTGTCATTAAACTCGAATCAGTTAAAGTATGACGAAAGCATTATTGGTGGGTTTGTTTTGAATTACTTTGTCCGAGCTAGCTTGATACATAATAAGAGAAGAGGTCCTCGGTAAGAATGCTTTACCATACAGAGGACTGCCAATGCGCAATGCTGGAAATTTAAAGACACTTCAAACCGATCTTTCTGGTAACGCTTCTGCGTCCTTACTCTAACATCAGAGAACGTGTTGAATCTGGCAGAAAGAGACCGCGACCGACTAACCATCTTTATTCTGTTTTCAAAGAAAGAGACACGCTTTCTTTCCGTATCAGTTTCATGAATATTCAGTCCCCAAGAACCCAGATCGCTTCCCTTCAAAATTATCTAATAGAATATTGAAACGAAGGAACATTCCGATGAATTTTTCATATCCTAACATATATATTTCAGTTGGGAATCACTTATATTTTTCAAGTAACGAAATTTATCGTCTTAGTGAAAGAGGTTTGTCAAGAATATCTACGCTTTCAATTTTCATACGGTAGGATTAATTACCGTTCTTTTCGAAAACTGTACATATTTCATCATCTGAGATCTTATTTGTGTGAATGTAACATATATTGTCTTTGCCATCAAATGACCTGTTGGACTTTTAGCCTGTTTTCCTTATTTTTAAAAAATAAATGGAAGCTTCTGCGATCAGCATATTGTGCCTGTTAAACCCCAACCCACCCCACCATCAACTTTGGCTGAACCAGTCTACATGAAACTTGTTATGTGTATCATAGCACTTGAATCCATTTCAGCGGCGTACTTCCACACAAGCAGCAACAGCAGAATTACTGGACGCCTCGTCTTCTATGCGGCCCGTGTCTCTCAAGGGAGGTAGGAAATTATTTCTTCCCAGAACTTATTCTTTATCGTCAAGTCTAATAGGCAGAAGTTATTTGTACGCTTAAAGCAACAGATTTGGTGACAGGTTAGGATTTATTGTTGCCCATTGCTAGGCAACGAGTTGGTAAACGAGTTCCCACGAAGACACACTCTTGGTAAACAGTCCATTGCTAGGTTACGAAACAGTAGAGGATATTGTGTTCTCTATGTCGTCCGCGCCGAGCAACAACAGAACAACGATGTTATGAAATCCGTTTCTAAGCAATGGAATTGTAAGCACTTCTAAAATAATAGGTGTTTTCCGTGGGGTTTGTGCAGAGTGCTTATAAGAGAAGTGAATTCAAATGCAAGTTCAGTTCAGAGCAGTTACAAGTCGTAGCTAGTAGAGCCGAGAACCCTTGAGTCAAGGACACTGAGCCATCATGGAAAGGAGTTGTGATGATTCAGCTGTGAAGTGTTAATGGACGTTGAAGAATTTATGTGTGCTGTAGTGCAGTGATATCTGGAGTGATTTGAAGCGCTAGTTTCTATGTTTTAATTGCGTTACCAGGAGACGAGTAGTGTGTGTGTGTGTGTGTGTGTGTGTGTGTGTGTGTGTGTGTGTGTAACAGTAAATTATAAAGTGTAGAAACAGCGATAGCGCTTGTATTTAACTGTAATTAAGAGAGGTTGTAACCGAAGTGCCAGTAAATCAAATCATCCGAACTAGAACCCGTTAATTTCGTCACGCATACCGCCCTACATGTAAAATTTTGGTTACCACAATTGTGATGGTAAGTAACTAAACATACTTTCCGAAAATATATTGAAACAATAACTGGATGGATTAGGGTTAAAAGTATAGAATTTGAAAAATGCATGGAACTTTCCCTTAAAAGCAGGTATTCAAGTGTCTTAATATATGCTCAAATGGTCATATGCAGGATTCGAGGTTCTCACAGCTGTTCTTGTGAAGAGATAGAATACCTTCTGGGATATAACGCAGTATAATCCGTTGAAAGTTAACTGACTCCTAGGAGGAACATGTCACCTCTACCTTCAAGGTCGGAGAATAAGCCAAGCAAGAAACCAGCATGAAACAGGCAGCAAGCAGTGCTCTGCAGACTTTCGACGAACTAAACGACGTTATATGCCAGAAGGTATGATTCTTCGATGTATCATTCATAACATTCTGAGTAACACAGAAATACGGCCGCGCCATAGCTCAAGCCGTTAGTCGCTGGCTTCCCACCGTGGCGGCCCGGGTTCGATCCCGGGTCTGGTAAAGTGGGATTTGTGGTGGACAAAGTGGCGCTGGGGCAGGTTTTCTCCGAGTACTTCGGTTTCCCATGCCAATCTTCATTCCATCAATTGCTCCACAATCACCCTCACCTATCATCTGGGGCTGGTACAATAGGCCAGAAGTGGCCGCAGTAAAAGGGACTTAGTCCTACCCCACTAGGAATAAAAAAACACAAATATACGGTTCTTTTCAGTGTCATGTGTACATAACGTAATATTCCTGTGTAATTACGTATGATGGTGGCCGATCACGGAGGCAGAGCGATCTAAGCCATGAACCGTCTTCACCAGCTCGAACATTGGGGTCGTGGATTCGAATCCCACTCAAGGCATGGATGTTCGTGTGGGTTTATTCTATGTGTAGCTAGCGGCCTTGTAACGGGCTGATCCCCCGTCCAAGGAGTCATACCGACTGTGTATAGGATTAAGAGGCTGAAAAAGCGGCCAAGATTCGAAGGGCTGTAGAGCCCAAGAGAGAGGACTGAGACTGAAGCGGCTGTGATCTATTTTAATCGACTATTTCAAGGTGTTATAGGCAGGATGGGGTGTTATGGACGGGGTCGATCTGGCTCAGGATAGGGAAAATTGGAAGGCCCTTGTCAAAATGGTAATGAATCTTAGGGGCCCCATAACATACTGGCAAGTTCTTCAGTAGCTGCAAAACTGGCAGCTTCTTAAGAAGGGTTCAGCTCCATAAAGTCAGTTAGTTATTTCAACGTGTTAGAAATCATGTTGGGTGGAGCCAGTTCGAGTGGATATCTACGAAGCAGATATCCCACAAGGCTCAGTTGAAAGAAGGAAATGAAGCAATTGAAGGAATAATCACCACGACAATGTCCAGCTACTTTGCAATGCAATGTTTCCCCATACCTGCCGAAATTGGTTTCCAAGCATATCGTTTGATTCTCTAGTGGGAAGTAACTCGCTCCATTTTTCCCTAACAGCTGCAGATGATGGAAACGAATGAGTTCGACACTGTGTATTATTGTGCTGTGGTTTTCGCCATTTGCAAAATTAACTGGATCTTATCGATTACATGAGAATTTGATAGTAGTTAACAGTTTTCTACTTAATTATGTTCTCATGAGTATTGCAATGGGTATATTGTTTCTGAGATATGTCAACTGAAGCAGCTGTAAACGACAAACCATTCCCTGTTACTCAGTTACTACATCTGTTAACATACACAGAATAGTATGAGGAATAACCAATTTATTACTAAAAAAAATATTAATCGATCCCGGTTCTGGTGAAGTGGTATTTGTTGTGGACAAAGTGGCGCTGTGGCGGGCTTTCTCTGAGTACTTCGTTTTCCCCTGCCAGTCTTCATTCCACCAAATCCTCCATCATCATATTCACCCGGGGCAGGTACAATAGGCCAATCAGTGACCACCGTGCCGAGTGGACCCAGCTGGACTCCACCCCCCACTAAGCAAACTAAAAAAATTAAAAAAAAAAAACAACAAATATTAAACATGTTATTTGAAGCCTGAAGCTATTCATTCTAGATAACTTCCAGTTTGGCAGTACGAAAAGATGCTAACGGAAAAATATGTTTACGCTAAAGAACAAACTCACTTACAAACTCTACCCCTTTAACTGCTGATATGATTCTCTTATGTACGAAAAACCTGTACCTAATTCATAGTTCTTATTCCAATTTCCATAGAAAAGTCTATATTCGCCTGCTGGTTCGGTGCATACTCTGTCCCATCTAACCTCCTGTACTTCCAATAATTTAACCCATATTTTGAGATTTCTTCCGCCACTGCCCTGAGCGAACCTGTCCTATATACACGTGTATGTACTTCTAAGGTTCCAAATACCAAATTTCATATCCATTTCCTTTTGCTTAGGTCGTTTATCCAAAGAATCCGTCCAGGTCTGAGGCTTCTTTTGATCTTTCGCGACAAACTTATTTTTAGGGTGAGGAGTTTTTCGCCCCACGCCCAACCCCCAAGCTGGATGACAACCCCTTTTCGGCTTATGCAATACATTCTCAGCTACCCTCCATACCTGGCGGCTCTCTCTTCCATCCGCAACCTGATTACGCGCCATGCTGTGGCGACAAGGGACCCACGTAACATGGCAGAAAATTAAGTATATAATCTTCATATTTTAAAATAAATTTTACATTCTGAGGTTAGAAGAAAATAATCTCATACTGAAATGCGTTTTAACCAGTTAACTACTTCCTGTTCACTGAGTACGGTTACTTCATGTATTTTTTTTATTCGCTAGTGGGGGGCGGAGTTCGACTGGGTCAACTCGGCACGGCGGCCACTGATTGGCCTACTGTACCTGCCCTGGCTGATTATGATGATGGAGAATTTGGTGGAATGAAGATTGGCAGGAGACACCGAAGTACTCGGAGGAAACCCTCCCCAGCGCCACTTTGTCCACCACAAATTCCACTTGGCCAGACCCGGAATCGAACCCGGGACGCCGCGGTGGGAAGCCAGCTACTAACCGCTTGAGCTGTGGCGCGGCCACTTACTTCGTGTAACTATTCGAAAGCTGTAGATAATTTATCAACTGAGATTTTATTTGTATGAACGCAGAAAATTTTTTCTGCGTCATCAAATGACCTACTGGATTACAGATCTTGTAAATAATTATCCAATTAATCGGAGCAATTAACGAGCCGATCTCAGCGGAAGTACTCTAACTTAATATTATTTTGTAACTTTTTCGCATCTGTCAGACAAACTTCCCTGCTTATTCTTTCCAATCTTACATTTACGGTCTTATGTTCATTCGGATGGATGATCTGTGTTCGATTGGCGACAAACTCACAAAAACTCTTTTATGTAATGTTCACTAAATGACTTTCAAGGCATGAATCTTCTCCCTGAACTAATTACCTTTCTGTATAAAACATAATACGTCGCACTCATTCGACTGTGTTGGATTAGAAGTTCTCCTGGGGTGTGACACCGTATAGTACAATAAAAGTTTACTGATGTGTTGCAAGATTGTACTGCCTCCATCTTCAGTTCGAAGATATATTTTGCAAATAATGAACAAGAACCAAGCATCAAGCTGAGTCAGTCAGATGAAGGTGAAGGCATTTTCTTCCGAAACGTCGATGCATTTTTTTCCATATTACACGCTGCTACATCCAAGAAGATGACTTATTGAACAGTTTCACAATGGGTGCAGAATGAATGTACAAGATATAGATTGATGAGTTAGAGCGACAGTAGCAGTAGAAACTCTACAGCACCTTCCGAGCTCCGTAGCAAAGAAGAGGTCGAAAGTAAGGGACAATTAAGTACGGGAGGTCCTTTGAAATATTTAAGAAAGAAACGGCCACGCGTGCGTTTGGTAATTGTTTGTTGCGGGTGTCAGCTGCGCCTGTACATGACACCGTCGCATTTTGCCCTTCCGAGCCACTTCCTTGGCTGCTGATGCAACTCAAGAAGAAAGAAAGTGATGAAGTAAGGGGGCTCGAGACAAAGTGGGCGGGACAAACCTGGAGAAATTACTAAAGACATTTTTTTTCTCCCTTCTGCTACTGGCGAGGTTCACTTAAGCTGTTTTGTGTCATATGGGTGAACTTTAAGTTGAGGGCTGGACGGCCAGACACGGTCAAGTGTACTTCACTGTTCCAAAGGCCACATTCTTAAGTACCGCGAGCAGTGTGCAGAAGAGTTTCCGAGCACTTAAAGTAGCAAAGTAACGTTAAGAACACTGACTGAATAAGTGGAACCTACACATCAGCTGGCTTTAGTAAAACCATATTGTGACATGACACCTGGAAGCCAGAATAATCCATTGCTAGCCAACGGCCCGCTAACACATGTTTCCATGACAACAAGCTGCAAAAGTACATTGCTGAGCAACGGTTTGGAGAACACCGCCGGAAAACTGGAAGCGGACGTCTGCTAGGTAACGGTTCGGTAAACCAGTTTCCCGCTGCAACGGCTAACACAGAATAACAGAGGAACCGTTTAAGATGGTTGCCTATATTCGGGCCGCCTGGAAGTTATAAAGGGCCGTAATTCATTTGTAAGTCAGTTCAGTGTGTGTGAGCAGTGATTTGTCATTCGTCACAGCGGAAGAGAAGACGCTCGTGGTCCAGTAAGGAATGGAGCGAGTCGTAGACAGCCGCTGATTGTGAGCTGTCATAACTGAATGCAATTTCAAAGAAGTGCCCATAAATCCATTATTATTAGTCATGAAAATCCCCAATACGTGACAATATTATTAAATGCAAGAGAAGGTAACACGACTACAAGAAACAAGAGTACAGCACGTAACAAACACATTTGCTTGCTGCCTGCATCATGCTGGTCTCTTGTTTGGCTAATTTTTCGGTCATAGTAATGTTGGCGACATGTTCTTCCGAAACGTCTGCCTTTATATCAGAATTATAATGGAATCAACTAGATAAGCTTAGGTATTAAATGTAATGTTATCCCTGCGTTTAACTAATTAAGCACTACGCCGTGAAAACGTATAAAGGAGTGGATGTACAGATCCGCATTTTCTTGACCTTGGCACTAGCTAAAAGTGAGTGCTCAGCTTCACGCTCCAGCCGCTTTACCCACGGGGAAAGAACCCTCAGTATCCATTGTATAGGAGCTTTGGAGAACCCCAGAAATGGTCTGAACGACTTGGAGAAGAGAAAATGCTTGACCATACAGGAACTCGAACTCCTGAACCTCCAGTTGTCAGTCGCTCTACCGACTACGCTATCCCGACTAAGCTCAGGTATTAGGGTGGCTAATTTGAATTCCGCCCTTGGCACTGATGTACTATTGTTCCCCCATCTTCTGCAATTTCGAACTGTGTTGGTAAATTCATTGTCATGTTCCGATCCGCCAACCAAGGAATTCTATAAGCATAAGCCACTATACGACTTACGTTTCAGAGTACTGAACAGTAGCAGGCGGTCATGCCTGATTTGTGACGACTCAAGAAGAAGAAGAAGAAGAAGAAGAAGAAGAAGAAGAAGAAAGATCGTGTCTGAAGAAAATTTTGACTACACTCACGATATTACGGAACTCCTCCAATGCCTTTCATTTAGGAACTAGTACTGAGAGGACGTAATTAAGAGGGGATGAAAGAAGAGTCCAAAGGACATAACGTAATCATGTCGTTCAATATAAGCTTATTTTGAACACACAACATTTTTTTATTGAACACTGAAAACGATGCCGGGAGTCAGTGCATAATAAATGTGAATCTAATAGAAACTTTTCAATCACCTGCAGTTAACAAAAGTCCATTACTTATCTAAGTCCAAGATAAAGTTACATAATTTAACTGTATTCGTGGTCTACTCTTTCAATTTTCTCTTGTTCATTCTCCATATGGAATGTGTGTCTTGTAACACAGCGTTTCCCAAAGTGGGAACCCCGGCCTCAATGGGCACCACCGAAATCTGTAGGCTATATTATAACTTACAAGTAAACTAATAAGAAAAGCCATACTAAATTACAAACTTGTAATGAAAAAATAAATATATATAT
>NW_019730106.1:560722-564376 GCF_002891405.2 Cryptotermes secundus | reverse complement strand
AAGTTCAGGTTTTACAGCTGGTTTTGAGGTTCTCACAACAATGAGTGTAAAGAGTACTAATTTCGTCTATAATAGAAAACAAGGTAAGTCGTTATCACTTTGTAACGTAGACACTTAGGTCATCATTAGAACGTTAATATTGATTATACTTTCAACATTCTTCGTCATACGTACACACGACTTGTCTTCCGTGACGTTGACAACACAAGCTATGACAACACCAGTCAGTCCGATACATGTAGGTTGCTGTTTTCTTCTTGCCAGCTTCTTGCTTGGTTTACAATTCCACCCTGAAGATAGAGACAGTGCGTTCCTCTGAAACTTCGGTGAATTTCTATCGGACTGCACGGCTTTACATACCAGAAGATAGCGTTCTTCATTATTTTAGGTTGGGGCGGATCAAATTTTATTCACGTGAAGGGATCCTCAGAATGAACGAGGTTTAAATCTCTGTTTCGACTGTCTCGAATTCTTACTCCGGCCTCCTTGTGTGTCTGATATCCTGCGAGTTCCGTTCGAAGGGTTATCCTGCCGAAGTACCCTTCTCACCCCTCTCAAGTGTAAACTCAGTACGTCTAGGATCCAGACAAGTTCCGGTGTAGTACCTCAATTAGGATATGCCCACTTCTTTCCAAATCATTCCTAATTCTTCTGTCATCCTACCTTGCGACGCTATCTAGTCTGCAATAGTGAAAGCAGAGCGAAATAGCCCAGAAATAATCCTTTCCTACAATTCTTCTACATTTGTATTGATTTATATTATGTAATTTCCGTTTAGTATTCCTTCGACGTCATAAGGACAACGGAATTAATAACGTACTTGTTAGCCACTTCACTACCTGTCTCTGATGGTACAAGACTGTTGCTTAGCGGCTGATGTTTATGGTACCTGAATATTCATTACCATCCACAAACTTCAGGCAGTCAGCCAGCTTGTCATTTCATACAGGTGAACACTTATCCAAATACATTTTAACACTATCCCCCCCCCCCCAAAGATAGGCCTTCTAAGCTGTCTTTTATTCTGAGGATTTCGGTTCAATTTTTTTTATTATTTTGCCTTTTTTTTCCCCTTGGCACTACAGCCCCAGTGGGCCTAGGCCTACCTCCATGAACTTCTTCGTTCACTTCGGATTTTCTAAATCTTACACATTCGGTAGGACTCCTTGGGCCAGTGATCAGCTCGTCGCAAGGCCTCTACCTGTACACAAACACAGAAAAACGCACACACACAAACTAAACATCCATGCCCTGAGCGGGATTCGAACCCACGATCCCGCTTTCCAAGCTAGCGAAGACAGTACATGCCTTAGACCGCTCGGCTACCGTGACCGGCCTTATTTTGCCTTTACGTAGGATAATATCCAATCGTTTTCCTTTTTTAATTACCCTCACAAAACTAGTTGATGAGTAACAATTATTAAGCCCCTCATTACTTATTTTCTATAAAAGAACTTATCATATACTTTGTCAGTTTCTCTTTTGCATTTCTGCGCGCTTCCTGCTCCAACGCGAAGACAGCCTCGACACGCGCACACTATTGAAGATCCTTCATGTTATTCTTTGGCACTGTTTGTGACCATGCAAGTGCTAATTTATGACAGAAAAGTTCTAGAGATTTCTGTTAGCAGGGAAGCATCATCCGATTACCGGCTACAGTTACTTATCCTGGTTCGTACTGATAGGTGCTATCGAGTCTTGGTATCCTGTATACATTGTGGGAAGGTTGCTGGCGGAAATTATCTCTACTCATTTCTCCAGCTCTGCCCTCTACATACCCACTTACAGTGTACGTAGAGTGTGAGTGAGACAGACGAGGCTCCTGAACACTGCTGCCTGATGAAGTAAACCCATCGATCATCCAATTAGTTCACCGATCAATCATCTCCTGTCATTTGCCCTCTCTCCTTCCAACCCACTCTCATGCACCATCTCACCCTTCTTTGTTCCCTACTTCCCACTTCCTTTCTCTCTCTCTCTCTCTGTCCTTTTGCCTTTAACCCCTCATTCAAGTCGAGAAGTACAAAGCGGCCCAACCAGTACCATTCACGTCACCACCCGAACAGTCAAGTACAGCACAGGGTGTTTCGAACAAGTGGTTCTTTTGAGATAAGTACCTGCTACGAGGCGTAAGTCACTGTTACGCTCCGATATCTGTGCTGTAACGTTACGTTTGGTCTGTAAGCGTACAAGAAGCAGACACTGCTTTGATCGGTATGTTAAATTACACTAATTCGTTCTCAGGTAAATTACAGCATTTTATTACTACTCTGCATTAATTGTTTTGGGCTAAATATGTATCATGTAATGATAATCATATTCTTCATAGTCTCTCAATTTATTTAACGACGCTTTTTCAGCTGCAAAAATTTCATAACGAAGAATGTGAGATGGCTATGAATGCATTGGAAGGTTCTGGAAGGAAGCGGTCGTGACCTATTACAATATTGTGACGTATTTGCTCAAAGCAAGAACAGCGGAGCCAGAAACATTCGTTGCTAGGTAATGTCGGCAAGCAACAATAGGGGAATTGTCACGATAGGAGATGTGGCGCGCACAGCTGTTGCTATGGAGCGATTGGGTAAGCACATACGCCATGACTTCACGCAGTAATAGAAAAGGCTTTACAAGCCGCAAATGTATGTACACTATTGCTGCGCTTGTGATTCTCACTAAATGCCATGTACACTTTACAAACTTACCTTAGAGGTCGTGGTAATCGACTGAAATGTGCCAAAAATTTCTGTTTATAAAAGCTCCTTACTTATAAACAGAAAACAAAATTGTATGTTAAACGACAGTCGTACTAATTTTGTTCTATCCTGAAATTTCGTATGACCATCCTCTTGGCACTTCTGACGTTACAAATGTACCAAGTGCTACTTCTGAGTGAACAGAAACAAATAGTGCTCATATTCGGTTAAATAAGAAGTTCTGGGAAGAATTAATCGCTTACCTTCCTTTTATACGATACGATTGCATGGAAAACGAAAAAAAAAAAGGGATACACAGATACATAGACAGCAAGGTGATTTCATATTCGTAAGCCTCCTTTTATTTCAAAATAAGGAAAGGAGGCTAAAAAGAAGGTTAAAACTTCAGTTTCATTCGCTGTTCTATGGTTCTTAATGGGAAATAGAGCTGAGGATATTCATCAAAACCATTTCGTCGTACTATCTGAAATAATTTGATTTCTTAATATATTCATTCTTGTTGCTCCCACTTGAAGCACAGGATAATCGTGACAGGCTTCGTTTCACTTCAGTTTCTCAATCTGAGACAATAGATAGAACTGCCTGGAAGGGGGATCAGCCCGTCCCAAGGCGCTATCTACACAGTACAACACAAACATAGAATAAGGCAGACATCCATGCCTTGGGTGGGATTCGAATCCACGATCTCAGTGTTCTAGCGAGTGAAGACAGTTCATGCTTTAGACAGCAAGGTCACTGTGATCCACTCTACTGGAATAATCAGTGACTTATTAACGACATTGTTTTTTCCTTGGCACTACAGCCCCAGTGGGCCTAGGCCTACCTCCATGAACTTCCCTGTTCATTTCGGTTTTTCTATGCCTTACACGTTCGGTAGGACTCTTTGGGCGGGTGATCAGCTCGTCGCAAACACAAACACAGAAAAACGCACACACGCAAA
>NW_019730106.1:556440-560174 GCF_002891405.2 Cryptotermes secundus | reverse complement strand
CGTACGAGAAATATTAATATTTTCGGTATTTGAACCAACAAAATGTGAGGAATAATATTCCGAACAGTTCGCCAAATTATGTATGTCAGCAGGACCTGAAGTTACATCACTTCTAACAATCTCGTTTAATCCGGCACATCCTACTTCTGTAAGTTCAATGGTAGCAGTATTAAAAAAAAAAGAAAGTAAGTAAGTAAGTAAAAGTATCCCTGCAACAGGCCGTGGAAGCCCATAAGGTTGTGAGATGTTAAGGTTCTCACATTTTCTAGACAATGGACCCATAAATGACGTCAATATTGTCAGTCTCACACGCCGGCCGCCCTATACCCCCAAGAATATTCCAAGCATACTCCTGGTACTCATTTCTGTTAGAGGCTGAGTCGACCCCAGGGACATAGTGTGGCTGGAAGGATTAGGTAAATTGAAAGAAATCTAATAACCTCATCGGGACTTGAACCTTCCGGCTTGCAACATAGTGCCTCAACAAACTACGCTACCGCGTACCCCGGTAGCAGTATTATACTCATATTTTCTTCTTGGTCTTCAAAATATTCCTTTTCCAAGAGGTTTCCCGGACAAAATTATGTTATCAAACACCCTGACTCTTGATCCTCCCTCAAAACGGCTCCTACGAAAGAATATTCTCCTTACTCATTCTATGATTTGTATTAATAGAGTAAGTGCACTTTTAAATTAGTGCGCAACGAAACATTTATAGTGTAAAATATATGGCAGTGGTTTTGTGAGTAATTTAGGAGTAACAAGAACTTTATAGCTAAGGGGAAAATAGTTCCTTATTTTATGAGATGTCAAATTAAGAGTATAGGAACAACTGAGTTTGTTTCTATTTGCAATTATTTTTAGAATATGTGTATTAATAACTATTAAGATGATATTGGGGACACGCGGTAGCGTTGTTGTTTGAGGTAATATGCTACAAGTCGGGAGGTGGCAGGTTCGTTTCCCGATGAGGTTCTTGGATTTTTCAATTAAGCTAATCCTTCCAGCCGCACTGTGGCTCTCGAGTCGACTCAGCCTCTAGCAGAAATGAGTACCAGAGCGGGCGGCGTGTAATGCTGACAAACTCACCGCCATCTGTGAGCCGATTATCTATAAAATGTGGGGGCCTCGACGTCTCACAACCCTATAGGCCTTCATGGCCTGTTACACGGATAGATTTGCTTTCTTTTTAAGTATGATATTAGCCCAATTTGATGTTTTGTTACGTGCATAATCACAGGTCAGATGGAAAATGGTGCAGTAAAAACTGTAAATGTGTATTTGGGGATATATTAAGCAGTATAATGAATGAATGAATAATACTGGCTGTTATTTACGTGACTGAGATACTAAAGTAAAGAAGCCACCCCATATATTCCATTATTATTCAGCGAGTAAGTAACCACTTGAAGCAATATAAACATATAATAATTAACAAAATTCCTATTCTAATGTGTTGAATATTGCACTTTTAACTTCAACATGTCACAACAACTTATAAAAGTGGTCCCAACAAAGTTGTAACGTAGGGGTCTCAAGACTTATGCAACACCACATATTTCTGAAGAAACTGAAAGAATATATGGGTGAACAAATAAAAGCAGAAGAAGAAGTAAGGACGATAAAAAGATACGATGAGCTGATGACTCCCAGTTCTCGGCAGCAAAGAGCAGACATACACAGGAGAAAACCCCATCAAAACATTTGCAAGTTAAATGCTGTAAACGCCCTGTAGAGAAACATTTTTTGTTTCATATTTCCTTCCTTCTTTTCAGCCCTCTTTCTTGAATCCGACCATTGCTTTATAGGTATATATATATATATATAGTCTTCTTGCAGGGATTCCAGAGCACTATATACACACTCATGCAAGCGAATCGGACTTTGGGGCTATTCTCAAGGGGGTAAGGAAAAGCCAAACGTCGACTATTGAGGCAGGGGTGAAGAAGATCCTTCAAGTAGGGTTAGGGTGAGAAGGATCTCTGAACAAAGAGAATATTTTCTCGTAACGAAGACCTATAAAACATCCACACGGCAAGGTAGCATGTAAGGAATGTCAAACTGTCCATTTAAAATATCACAGTCAGATGATAAATGCTTAAAAATAGATCGGAGACAATTAACAGAGTTGTAAGTTTTGAGGTTTTCACGGCGATGACTATGAAGAAAGTCGTCTTCTGTGTTTAGGCGCCGTGTATTCTTCGTTTTGGCCGATGTTTCGGAGGAACGTATCGCCTCCATCTTCAGAGCAGGTGAATGGCTTGGAATGCAGAGAGCAGTAGCGCCTAAACCCAGAAGACGACTTTCTTCAATTAACAGAGTTATTTAGTGGGGTTTTAAGGTGCTGGAAACTGGAACAGAAATATCAAGATAAAATATATAATAGGTAAAGGAAAATCTATCCCCGTACCAGGCCATGGAGACCCATATGTTTGTGAGACGTCGAGGCTCCCACATTTTCTAGACAACAGGCTCACAGATGGCTGTAAGTTTGCCAGCCTTACGTCCCGGTCGCCTTTTAATCCCCAAGAAAATTCCTGGTACTCCTTTCTCTTAGAGGCTGAGTTGACCACAGGCCCATAGTGCGGCTGGAAATATCAGGTCAATTTAAAAGAATCCACCTAAACGGGACTCGAAACCGCGACGTTCCATCTTGTAGAGTAGTGTCTCAAACAACTTCGCTACCGCGTGTCCCCAAAATACATATTAGGTACTTCCGTTTAATTTCACTGATATGCGCAACAGGGACACCTTAGCTTCATCTGAATTCGTACGTAGACGGGTGTGCGAATCAGTAAGAAAAGCTTTCCTGGGCGTATAACGGACGTTCCTGTACATAATGAGGCTTTGGGTAGTGTGCAGGGTGCATAGGGGACAGGAGCAGCGATAGCCATTTCGGAAACCTACACACAAATATCCTTAGTTTCTGTCTTCTCATGCTCTTCATAGGCTCCTCGTTTGCAGTGGTAATCAGAACTCAAACAGCTAATTTACCAGTTGTATTGCTGAACTTACGTGGTTGAGCAATTAAATAAGTGATGCATTTACTGTGCTTTGCGATGAAATAGGCTTCACTGCTGCTTCATAATCGAGAGATCCTGGATTTAATCTAGGTCCAAATGTCTACTTCCGTTATTCTTCTTATTTTCCTGTTCTTTTTTTTTTTGGTTCTTCAAGACAAATATCAGCACAGAACCTCAAATTAGACCACAAATGTTTCTTTCTGTGTATTTGTCAATTCATTCTTGACAAATATTTCTACCATTCTATGCTATATAGACTGGGCTATTGACTGCAAGTAATACTTTGTCATAAATGATAGGTCTATTATCACTTTGCTGCCGGGAACACAGTAAATAATAAATAATAATAATGATAATAATTATTAATATTCAATTATTGCAAACGATTAATTCATTCCGTCCAGTGTGACTGGTGGTTTACAGGATAAAATATTAAAAAGAAAAAAATCAGTCTCACTGGACGGGATTAATTAACCTTTTGTAATATTGTTAGTGTGACGGACCAGAATGAAACAAATAAAAAATTCAATTATTATTTATTTACATGCTAATTTACATGCCTAAAAAGTTAGTGCTAGCACAGATAAGAAAAAAATACAAAAACAAGCTTTACTAGGTTAATAAGTCGAGTCATTTGACTTCATATTTACTCACGTACTACTACTACTACTACTACTACTACTACTACTACTACTACTACTACTACTACTA